>NC_084616.1:14339011-14344011 GCF_033978795.1 Nerophis ophidion | reverse complement strand
TCTCTCGATTTGCTTCGAGGTAACGTTTCAGTTTTCCATGCCAACAAAGCAAGTATGCCTGATAGAAAACTCTGGAACATGCAGTAAGGCTCCACTTTTTAAAGGCCTACTGAAAGCCACTACTACCGACCACGCAGTCTGATAGTTTATATATCAATGATGAAATATTAACATTGCAACACATGCCGATACAGCCGGTTTATTTTACTAAATTACAATTTTACATTTCCCCCGGAGTTTCTTGTTAAAAACGTCGCGGAATGATGACGCGTGTTTGTGACGTCTCGGTTTGTAGCAGACATATTAGCCCAGCACCACTTACGGCTAAAAGTCGTCTCTTTTCATCGCATAATTACACAGTATTTTGGACCTCTTTTGCAATTTGTTCAATTAATAATCGAGACGTCAAAGAAGAATGCTGTTGGTGGATTGCAGCTGCCTTTAACACCGAGACACAGCCGGTATTTCTTTGTTTGTTGTGAAGCTTTAACACAGAGCGGTCAAGCGAACATGTTTCTCTACGTCAACCAGCAAGTTTTTGGATGGGAATATTATGATATTAAGTCGGCTCTTACCGGAGACTTGAGTGGATTATGCGACCTCTTCTTGTAGCTGTCAAAAAGGCAGCTGCGTTCTTGGCTCCTCCGTTGGCTTCTCTCCCTCCGACTTTCATGTATGACTTTATAATTTTACTAAAACACTATTAGATAAGGGATTTTCCAGAATTATCCTAGTAAATGTGTCTAATATCATCTGGATCGCTCACAAAGCCGTTGCCTTTTCTTTATTTTTTTTTAAGTGCTTCACTCAAAATAAAATTTTCGCAAAAAATGCAATTTTTGCCTCTTTGCGCTGTAATTTGACCCCTTTAAAATGCCTCAAAAGTCACCAAACTTGGCGCACACATAAGGACTGGCAAATTTTGCGATTTAATGAAAAAACCAAACCCCAAAACTCAAAATTGCGCTGTAGCGCTATTTTTGAATAAAACACTGAAAAAACTGCTCCTAGGAAGAAAACACAGACAAAACTGCTTGTAACTTCCGGTAAGAATGTTGGAGAGACATGAAACAAAAACCTCTATGTAGGTCTCGCTTAGACTTACATTTCATAGATTGACAATCCCCAACAAAAATCAACAGGAAGTTTGCAACCCCCCTTTCAAAACAAAAGTTTTGTAAAAACCGGTCACCTTTCTTCAAACATTATCTCCTCTGAGTGCGTTTGTTGTTTTGGCTTCAAACTCGCACAAGAGAAAGATTGAACCCTTCTGATTAAAAGCATTGAACAGTTTTGATAAGTTCTCAGGTTTTGATTTTACGCGCCTTCAAAGAACCCCTGTGCAAAATCTCCTAAAAAATGTCATTTTTGCCTCTTTGAGCTGTTATTTGACCCCCTTAAAATGCTTCTAAACTCACCAAACTTGACACACACATCAGGTCTGGCAAAAATTGCGATCTGATGAAAAAAACCTAACCTCAAAACTCAAAATTGCGCTCTACCGCCCCTCTAGGAATACAACACGGACAAACTGCTCCTAGGAAGAAAACAGACAAAACTGCTTGTAACTTCCGGTAGGAATGTCAGAGTGACATGAAACAAAAAACCCTATGTAGGTCTCACTTAGACCTACATTTTAATAATTAACATACTTTAGCAAAAATCAACAGGAAGTTGATATTTTCACTTCAATACAACAACTGCATTACTTTCACAATGCATTAGAGTTTCAAAATAGTGGCTTCAAGGTGTCTTCTAATGCTTATCCGGCCGTGAGTCTCGGGGGCAGCAGCCAAAGGCGGACCCGACCAGCGCTGCTTGCAGCTTTAATTTTGTTTGTTTTTTGTTTTATTTACCGGCCCCCAGACAAAAGTTTAACTCTTAATTTGCCCCCCCCCCCCCACCCCCCCCCCCGCCACCCCTAGTCAAAATAATTGCCCAGGCCTGATTTCCACCAATCAACAGGTGTTCCGAATCGGTAGATATCTAGAGTGAAAGGGTCTCCAGTCCACCGTGTGTCCGGCAGGAACCGTTCGGTAAAGGCAAGGCAGGTTCCTCCGAAACCTGAGCTTGTCAAAAAGATTCTATACCAAAAACACAAACTCGTTAGAAAAGAAGCCTAAAATCACTACTTTGGGGAGATTTCTACCCGTAGATATTATTTTAGGTACCATGAATTGATTAACGTGGACTTAAACAAGTTGAAAAACTTATTCGGGTGTTACCATTTAGTGGTCAATTGTACGGAATATGTACTGTACTGTGCAATCTACTCATAAAAGTATCAATCAATCAATCAATCAATCAATCAATCAAAGGACTATGAAATAAGAGCCCATGTTGTCAGGATTAGAGGGGGTTCTTCAACATTGGCAAAAAAGCCATTATCGGTATTTTTTGTTTATGTTGATTTAATGATGAAGAAAAAACAAAAACAAAAAGAAACATCTACAAACAATCTACAGCTACCTGCTGCCACCTACTGATACAGAATTGTATTACACGGTTACTCTGCTGGGGATCTATATTGTATATATGTATATATGCGGATTATAATTACCGTGTGTGTGTGTGTGTGTGTGGCTGTTGCCAAAAAATATTTTTTAACCCATCCATCCATCTTCTTCCGCTTATCCGAGGTCGGGTCGCGGGGGCAACAGCCTAAGCAGGGAAATCCAGACTTCCCCTTCCCCAGCCACTTCGTCTAGCTCTTCCCGGGGGATCCCCAGGCGTTCCCAGGCCAGCCGGGAGACATAGTCTTCCCAACGTGTCCTGGGTCTTCCCCGTGGCCTCCTACCGGTTGGACGTCCCCTAAACACATCCCTAGGGAGGCGTTCGGGTGGCATCCTGACCAGATGCCCGAACCACCTCATCTGGCTCCTCTCGATGTGGAGGAGCAGCGGCTTTACTTTGAGTTCCTCCCGGATGGCAGAGCTTCTCACCCTATCTCTAAGGGAGAGCCCCGCCACACGGCGGAGGAAACTCATTTCTGCCGCTTGTACCCGTGATCTTATCCTTTCGGTCATGACCCAAAGCTCATGACCATGGGTGAGGATGGGAACGTAGATCGACCGGTAAATTGAGAGCTTCGCCTTCCGGCTCAGCTCCTTCTTCACCACAACGGATCGGTACAACGTCCGCATTACTGAAGACGCCGCACCGATCCGCCTGTTGATCTCACGATCCACTCTTCCCTCACTCGTGAACAAGACTCCTAGGTACTTGAACTCCTCCACTTGGGGCAGGGTCTCCTCCCCAACCCGGAGATGGCATTCCACCCTTTTCCGGGCGAGAACCATGGACTCGGACTCGGAGGTCCTGATTCTCATTCCGGTCGCTTCACACTCGGCTGCGAACCAATCCAGCGAGAGCTGAAGATCCCGGTCAGATGAAGTCCTCAGGACCACATCATCTGCAAAAAGCAGAGACCTAATCCTGCGGTCACCAAACCGGAACCCCTCAATGCCTTGACTGCGCCTAGAAATTCTGTCCATAAAAGTTATGAACAGAATCGGTGACAAAGGACAGCCTTGGCGGAGTCCAACCCTCACTGGAAATGTGTTCGACTTACTGCCGGCAATGCGGACCAAGCTCTGGCACTGATCGTACAGGGAACGGACCGCCACAATAAGACAGTCCGATACCCCATACTCTCTGAGCACTCCCCACAGGACTTCCCGAGGGACACGCTCGAATGCCTTCTCCAAGTCCACAAAGCACATGTAGACTGGTTGGGCAAACTCCCATGCACCCTCAAGAACCCTGCCCAGAGTATAGAGCTGGTCCACAGTTCTACGACCAGGACGAAAACCACACTGTTCCTCCTTTTTTAACCCAATTAGGTGAAATTATATAACAGTGGCTTCACGTTGGCAGAGGGGTTAGTGCGTCTGCCTCACAATACGAAGGTCCTACAGTCCTGGGTTCAATTCCAGGCTGAGGATCTTTCTGTGTGGAGTTTGCATGTTCTCCCCATGAATGCGTGGGTTCCCTCCGGGTACTCCGGCTTCCTCCCACTTCCAAAGACATGCACCTGGGGATAAGTTGATTGGCAACACTAAATTGGCCCTAGTGTGTGAATGTGAGTGTGAATGTTGTCTGTCTATCTGTGTTGGCCCTGCGATGAGGTGGCGACTTGTCCAGGGTGTACCCAGCCTTCCGCCCGATTGTAGCTGAGATAGGCGCCAGCGCCCCCCGCCACCCCGAAAGGGAATAAGCGGTAGGAAATGGATGGATGGATGGATGGTTGAAAAACGCTGGTCTAATCAATCACTGGAATGGCCAAGCGGCGAGCGGGTCTAACGAGGGTCTTTTAATTAGTGAAGCGCGTTCTCAGAAATGCTTTATTTGTGACACGGAGGCCACTAATTAAAGCCACAAAGCAATACATCCGATGGAATTGTCTCCGAAAGGTCACGGTCTCCACACACGTCGCGACCCCACCACGGGACGCGAACATGCCGAAAAGACGTGGAAGCATGTTGACGCCTTCGTTCGGCTTCCTTTTTCCTCCGATGGCAATCATGTCCCGTGACGCAAAGCAGAGCATTAGCGCGAGACGGAGCTTTTAGAGGGGGTTCGACGCGGCAAACACGTCCGCCGCCGGGACGGCCGGAGACGAGAGACAGACGCGGCGTTGTTTCGACATCATAAAAGCCTCGCGGCACGTGGCGTCTTAAGTGCGCGGCGGCTGTGTAAGCAACGTCAAAACCTGTGCAAATATTTGCATTGAGAAGGCGCTGGATGTTTATTTTGGATGGCGAGGAAGCATTTATGATCGGCGGACGAGATAAATAAGGAGCGCTACCGCTTCTTAATAGCAAACAGCTCGCAGTCAGGAAATTGCCGGCGGATTAGACGGAATAATTTCTCTCATTAAACGGCGAATCTTGGAGGCTTTTTACACAAACGGGATAACGCGAGTTGGATCGTTAGTTCTCAGGAGAGAATTAGTCGTCGTCTTCATTTGTCCCTGGTCGTTCATCACAATCGGGCGGAAC
>NC_084616.1:14279011-14336511 GCF_033978795.1 Nerophis ophidion | reverse complement strand
CGTTTAAGAATTGGAAATAGAATGAATTTATTATACCGTATTTCCTTGAATTGCCGCCGGGTCAAACTCGTCACGTCACAAGTGACACTTCACCTGTCATCATTTTCAAAATGGAGGAGGCTGGTTTCAATCATTTGAAATCACATAAAGGGAAGAAGATTAAGAGCTATTTAGTAGGTTTTAAGGTCCAAGCTATTGAATATGCCAAAAAGAACAGTAAGCGGCTATGTTTTATTGATATACCGTAGCTGCGTGTGTCAAATATGAGTCATTAAATGACTCCCGCCTCCTGGTAGTAGAGGGCGCTAGTGATCCTTCTTGCGACTACTCGGCTGCAGAAGAAGTGACAACAAGCAGCAAGAGTGAGCAGCGATTGTTTATTTTTTTCCTCTCGCTTGCACTTTTAACACGGAGGATTACATATCTAAAATAAAACCGTTTTCTAAACTGGCATTTCAATCGAAGCAGGAGGTAATAATGAAAGCTCCATCTTGACAGAGAGACTTTTAAAACTGAAGAAAGATAAGGAAGACTTCTATAAACAAGTTATTGATGCTTTTGATCAGAAGGAGCTGCGCATGGACTTCATTTATAAGTAAAGGTAAGACAATAATAACGTTTTTTTTTTCTTAAATGTGCTTTTCATGATGGCATCCTTACATCACACTCAAATTTATAAGCGCAGGCCTAAATTTACCGCGTGCCTTTGGTAAGCGCCGGAGTGAGAAGAGGTTTTAAAATAATTAGCGCATGCTTGCCTTTACCACATGCCTTTGGTAAACGCCGGAGTGAGAAGAGGTTTTAAAATAATTAGTGCCCCGGCGGCAATTGAAGGAAATACGGTATATGGCAGATTTGAAAACAAACACAAAAGGGTTAATTTTCATTAAAGTATTGCCATAAAATTGAATTTTGTGCTGTTTTCCTTTTTATGAGTTTTTATTTTTCCAGATAAACATAAAAATCGAAAAAAAATGCGTGGTTGACAAATTAAACCGGAAGCCTTTCTTTCGCGTTTAGCATGTTTTCAGCATGGCGCTAACATCACAAAATTCATATTTTGTTTATAAACTCAGGAAATATGTCCCTGGACACATGAGGACTTTGAATGTAAAGCGCTTTGAGTCACTAGAGAAAAGCGCTATATAAATACAATTCCATTCCCAGAGAGTGAACCCGTCTGAAAGATGGCGGCATGGCACAAACAATAACACACCTACTCCGTGTCTCTGTCGGTGTTTTATGAAAACTATTTCTTGGATACAAAACATTATGGTCGTTGGTGAAGAAAAATCCATAAATCAACCGCAGGGGTCGAAGCGTGGGGGGGAAAAAAAGTAGTGGCTTATCGTCTAGAAAATGCGGTTCACTGTCGATTCCCATTCTCCTCAAGAGACGCAGAGCGTGTAAAGGGCGGGACAAAGCCGAGCATTTACCCGACAACCTGCCCAGTGGCCTAGTGGTTAGAGCAGTGGTCCCCAACCTTTTTGTATCTTTTTTTTTTTTTTCTTCTTTGTCATGAAAAAGGGACGTTTTTGTCATGGAAAAGGGAGGTTTTTGTGGTTGGTGCACTAACTGTAAGTTTATATTGTGTTTTTTATGTTGATTTAATAAAAAATAAAAAAGATATATATATTTATTTATTTATTATTTTTGAATAAAAATGAATAAAAAAATTCTTCTGCGGCCCGGTACCAATCGGGCCATGGCCCGGTACCAGGCTGCGGCCCGGTGGTTGGGGACCACTGGGTTAGAGTGTCCGCCCTGAGATTATAGGTTGTGAGTTCAAACCTCCGGCCGAGTCATACCAAAGGCTATAAAAATGGGATCCATTACCTCCCTGCTTGGCACTCAGCATCAAGGGGTTGAAATGGGGGGGTTAAATCACCCAAAATGATTCCCGGGCATGGCCACCGCTGCTGCTCCCTTCACCTCCTAGGGGGGTGATCAAGGCTGATGGGTCAAATGCAGAGAATAATTTCGCCACACCTAGTGTGTGTGTGTGACAATCATGGGTACTTTAACTTTAACTAGCTCAGAACCGGGGGAGACGAGCGGCCCGGTAGCTTCCGAAGCACTCCGCCGAAGGACCGGGCGACAATACAAAACCGCGGTACACCGGACCCCAGCGCTGATAGTACGGCAGAGAGTCACTGGGCGAATCGGACGTGTCCAGACAGAGACAATTTTTGTTATTTGGCTCCAAAGACATGCACCTGGGGATAGGTTGATTGGCAACACTAAATTGGCCCTAGTGTGTGAATGTGAGTGTGAATGTTGTCTGTCTATCTGTGTTGGCCCTGCGATGAGGTGGCGACTTGTCCAGGGTGTACCCCGCCTTCCGCCCGATTGTAGCTGAGATAGGCGCCAGCGCCCCCCGCGACCCCGAAAGGGAATAAGCGGTAGAAAATGGATGGATGGATGGATGGGCTCCAAAATGGCTCTTTCAACGTTCTGGGTAGCCTACCCCTGCATTAGTGGAAAAGCGGCAAATGAGTGAAAGCGACAGAAATGTTTCCATGGAGACGAAGTACCGCCCCCAATGTCCACGCGATGTTGCAGAGTCTTGTCAACCGAGACGGCCCCACAGCATCCAGAGCCTTAAGGAACTCCGGGCGGATCTCATGCCACCGAGGAGCTTTTTAACTACCTCCGCCCCAGAAATAGGAGAGCCCCTTCCTCACAGGAAGCAGTGCCTGCGGGAAAAAGTGGGAGTTGCACCGCCGACTTGTCTTATTTGCACAGAGAAAGTTGCGGTGTTTAAGGGGATACCATTTGAAACGTCACACCAGAGAGATGAGAGCGCGAACCATCTTGCAAATTAAAAAAAAAAAAAACAGTCAAGATTTCTTCGAGAAAACAACCGGAAAAGAGCGACGCAGCAGTCAACGCTCGCTACATGCTGAGGGGAGACGGTTGCTGGGGCGGGAAAGCCATTCAGAGGGTGAATTCATTCAAAATAAATCTTTTCTTGCCGCCCGGCCTCACCCGGTTTCTGCATCCAGTGCCCCCCCCCCGGGTGAATTGAGTTTTGAGACCCCTGCTCTCGACGCTCGTTTTAGCCCAGACGAAGCTTTTAGTAGCAGAAAGACAATCATAAATCTGGTCAAATGGTGGAGGTTTCCATGGAGACTAATTGACCTTATCTGAAGCACCTGGGATGATGCTCTCAAGAAAATAAAAGGGTCCGCTCCCGGCCGCTTTCCCTCTCTCTGGTTTTTATTTCTGTTATCCTCATTATTTACTCTTTTTGTCAGGTTATGACGGCACCAAATAGTTTCACTTTCACAAAAAAAGTCAAAAGTAATCCTTTTGATCGCCAGGGTATCGCGATACTATTGAATCCAAAACGGGACTAAAATCTCTTTGAAAAGTCCCGGTTCACAATTTATTATTATTATTATTTATTTTTTTTAACGGGCTTGACGGCGCCTTGTCACGATGTGGCATTGCTCTGCAGAGGAGCATGTTCAGCAGCGCACAATCACAGAGTACCTACAAGCAGACACAGTGTGTGGACAGAAAAGGGAGAACGGACACATTTTGGGTAAAAAAGGTAAAGATAAAGGTGAAGTTCTAATACTGAAACTCCATGGCGGCGAATAAAAGTAAGTTTCTTACAAGTAGCATTATCACTGGAGGAGGAGGAATAGCTAAACACGCCGTCGGAGGATACAATAGCTCACAGGCGTCACAATGTAAATAAACGCCACGGGTGGAGCCATCCACTGTAATGATACCAAGTACAACACCATATGGAGTCGATACTACTATGATTACATTAATATCTTTCTCTCTGGTTTTTATTTCTGTTATCCTCATTATTTCAATCAATCAATCAATGTTTATTTATATAGCCCCAAATCACAAATGTCTCAAAGGACTGCACAAATCATTACGACTACAACATCCTCGGAAGATTTACTCTTTTTGTCGCGTTTGTCGGGTTATGACACCACCAAATAGTTTCACTTTCACAAAAAATCGTTTTGATCACTAGGGGCTGTACGGTATACCGGTACTAGTATAGTATTGCGGTACTATTGAATCAAAAATTGTACTAAACTCTCTTTGAAAAGTCCCGGTGCACAATTTATTATTATTATTATTTTTTTTTTTTTACAGGCTTGATGGCGCCTCGTCACGACGTGACATTGCTGAGCAGAGGAGCATGTTCGGCAGCGCACAATCACAGAGTACCTACAAGCAGACACAGTGTGTGGACAGAAAAGGGAGAACGGACGCATTTTGGGTAAAAAAGTAAAGATAAAGGTGAAGTTCTAACACTGAAACTCCATGGCGGTGAATAAAAGTAAGTTTCTTACAAGTATCATTATCACTGGAGGAGAAGGAATAGCTAAACACGCCGTCGGAGGATACAATAGCTCACCGGCGTCACAATGTAAACAAACGCCACGGGTGGAGCTACACCTGACATCCACTGTAATGATACCAAGCACAATATCATATTGAGTCGATACTACTGTGATTACATTGATATTTTTTATCGTCACAAAATATTTTTTTCTTTTTTTTTTTTTAATTCATATCATAGTTATAAACTCAGGAAATACTTTGAATAAGACCAATGTATGATCCTGTAACTACTTGGTATCGGGTCGATACCTAAATTTGTGGTATCATCCAAAACTAATGTAGAGTATCAAACAGAAGAATAAGTGATTATTACATTTTAACAGAAGTGTAGATAGAATATGTTGAAATGGAAAATAAGTTAACAGTAAATTAGGTTAATCATTCATTTTTTACAGTTTGTCCCTCATAATAATAGGTAGATAAATGACACAATATGTTACTGCATAGACTAATTAGGAGACTTTGTTTGTTTACTTACTACAAGTAGACAAGTTTACTATTTTATTTAAGGACTAAATTGCAATAATAAAAATATGTTTAATGTACCCTAAGATTTTTTTGTTCAAATAAAGCCAATAATGCCCATTTTTTGTGGTCCCCCTTTATTTAGAAAAGTATGGAAACACATTATGGTACCGGTACTGGTATAGAGGCAAATTTTTATTAATTTAAAAATGTTTTTACGGCCTTAACGGCGCCGTGTCACATCGTGGTATTGCTGGTGTTACGAGCAGAGGAGCATTTTCGGCAGCACACAATCACAGAGTACTTACAAGCAGACACAGTGTGTGGACAAAAAAGAGAGAACGGACGCATTTTGGGTAAAAAAGTAAATATAAAGGTGAAGTTCTAACACTGAAACTCCATGGTGGTGAATAAAAGTAAGTTTCTTACAAGTAGCATTATCACTGGAGGAGGAGGAATAGCTAAACACGCCGTCGGAGGATACAATAGCTCACCGGCGTCACAATGTAAACAAACGCCACGCGTGGAGCTACGCCTGACATCCACTGTAATGATACCAAGCTCAATAGCGTATTGAGTCGATACTACTATGATTACATTGATATTTTTTATCGTCACAAAATATTTTTTCATTTAAAAAAAAAATCATATTATGTTTATAAACTCAGGAAATATGTCCTTTGAATAAGACCAATGTATGATCCTGTTACTATTTGGTATCGGGTCGATACCTATATTTGTGGTATCATCCAAAACTAATGTAGAGTATCAAACAGAAGAATAAGTGATTATTACATTTTAACAGAAGTGTAGATAGAATATGTTAAAATGGAAAATAAGTTAACAGTAAATTAGGTTAATCATTCATTTTTTACAGTTTGTCCCTCATAATAATAGGTAGATAAATGACACAATATGTTACTGCATAGACTAATTAGGAGACTTTGTTTGTTTACTTACTACTAGTAGACAAGTTTACTGTTTTATTTAAGGACTAAATTGCAATAGTAAAACTATGTTTAATGTACCCTAAGATTTTTTTGTTCAAATAAAGCCAATAAAGCCATTTTTTGTGGTCCCCCTTTATTTAGAAATGTATCGAAATACATTTTGGTACCGGTATAAAGGCCCATTGTGTGAATTGTTTGACCTCTGCTCGACATTGAGTTAGTGTTGTAGTTTCCCGGTTGTTGAGCAGTAAAAAAAAAAAAAAAAAAAATGTCGGGCAAATTGGAACACGCCTTTTAAACGCCACGGCAGCGCTTTTTCCACGGCCACATGACGGCCTTCACAAATATATTCCCACTTTTTATCCGGTCAGCTCGGTGCTACCTGCACTCTGCTGCTGTTTGTGTTTGTGCTACAGTATATGCAGTGTCCTATATGCTATGTGCTACAGTGTATGCTATGTGCTACAGTGTGTTGCAATGTGACACATTATATGCTATGTGCTACAGTATTTTCTATAAGCTTTGTGCTACAGTATATGCTGTGTTCTATATGCTATGTGCTAAAGTGTGTGTTATGTGCTACAGTTTATGCTATGTGCTACAGTGTATGCTATCTGCTACAGTGTGCAATGTGACACATTATATACTATGTGCTACAGTATTTTCTATAAGCTTTGTGCTACAGTATATGCTGTGTTATATATGCTATGTGCTACAGTGTGTGTTATGTGCTACAGTTTATGCTATGTGCTACAGTATTTTCGATAAGCTTTGTGCTACAGTATATGCTGTGTGCTATGTGGCGTCTGCTATGTGCTACAGCAGGGGTCACCAACATTTTTGAAACCAAGAGCTACTTCTTGGGTACTGATTAATGCAAAGGGCTACCAGTTTGATACACACTTAAATAAATTGCCAGAAATAGCCAATTTGCTCAATTTATTTAATACATAATTCTATATATATATATACAAAAAAATGGGTATTTATGTCCGTCATTCCGTCGTATATTTTTTTTCCTTTTATGGAAGGTTTTTTGTAGAGAATAAATGATGAAAAAAACACTTGATTGAACAGTTTAAAAGAGGAGAAAACAGGAAAGAAATGAAATTAAATTTTGAAACATAGTTTATCTTCGATTTCGACTCTTTAAAATTCAAAATTCTACCCCCAAAAAATGAAGAGAAAAATTAGCTAATTTGAATCTTTTTGAAAAAATAAAAAAATAATTTATGGAACAAAATTAGTAAATTTTCCTGATTAAGATTAATTTTAGAATTTTGATGACATGTTTTAAATAGGTTAAAATCCAATCTGCACTTTGTTAGAATATATAACAAATTGGACCAAGCTATATTTCTAAAAAAGACAAATCATTATTTCTTCTAGATTTTCCAGAACAAAAATTGAAAAATAAATGCCAAAAGACTTTGAAATAAGATTTAAATGTGATTCGACAGATTTTCTAGATTTGCCAGAATATTTTTTTTTATCTTAATCATAATAAGTTTGAAAAAATATTTCACAAATATTCTAAACAAACTAAAATGAAGAATCAAATGAAAATGTATTTATTATTCTTTACAATTAAAAAAAAAAAAATTACTTGAACATTGATTTAAATTGTCAGGAAAGAAGAGGAAGGAATTTAAAAGGTAAAAAGGTATATGTGTTTAAAAATCCTAAAATCATTTTTAAGGTTGTATTTTTTCTCTAAAATTGTCTTTCTGAAAGTTATAAGAAGCAAAGTTAAAAAAAAAAAAGAATTTATTTAAACAAGTGAAGACCAAGTCTTTCAAATATTTTCTAGGATTTTCAAATTCTATTTGAGTTTTGTCTCTCTTAATTTTAAAAATGTCGAGCAAAGCGAGGCCAGCTTGCTAGTAAATAAATACAATTTAAAAAATAGAGGCAGCTCACTGGTAAGTGCTGCTATATGAGCTAATTTTAGAACAGGCCAGCGGGCGACTCATCTGGTCCTTATGGGCACCACAGTATTGAATATATACTTTGTGCTACGGTGTATGCTCTGTGCTATGTGCTACAGTGTGTGTTATGTGCTACATTATTTTTTATATCGTATGTGCTATATGCTATCTGCTACAGTGTGTTGCAATGCGCTACATTATCTGCTATGGGCTACAGTATTTTCTATAAGATTTGTGCTACAGTATATGCTGTGTACTATATGCTATGTGCTACAGTGTGTACTATGTGCTCCATTTTATGCTATGTGCTACAGTATGCGCTATTTGCCGTATGCTGTGCTATATGCTACAGTATTTTCTATAAGCTTTGTGCTACAGTATATGCCGTGTGCTATATGCTAAGTCTTGCAGTGTGTGCTATGTGCCACATTATTTTCTATATGCTGTGTGGTATGCTATGTGCTACAGTATTTTCTATAAGCTTTGTGCTACAGTATATGCACTGTCCTATATGCTATGTGCTACAGTGTGTGCTATTTGCTCGATTTTATGCAGTGTGCTACAGTATTTGCTATATGCTGTGTGCTATACGCTATGTGCTGCAATGTGCTACATTATATACTATGTGCTACAGTATTTTCTATAAGCATTGTGCTAAAGTATGTGCTGTTGTCTATATGCCCTGTGCTACAGTGTGTGCTTTGTGCTACTTTTGATGTGTGCTACAGTATTTGTATATACTGTGTGCTATATGCTATGTGCTACTGTATTTTATAAATAATGTGTGCTATATGTTATGTGCTACAGTGTGTTGCAATGTGCTACATCATATGCTATGTGCTACAGTATTTCTGTATGCTTTGTGCTACAGTATATGCTGTGTACTGTATGCTATGTGCTACAGTATTTTCTATATGCTGTGTGCTATATGTTATGTCCTGCAGTGTGTGTGCTACAGTATTTCCTATATGATGTGTGCTATACGCCATGTGCTGCTACGGTGTGTTGCTACGTGCTACATTATATGCTGCGTTTTATGTGCTACAGTTTATGCTGTGTGTTATGGTATTGCATCTCTGAATTGTGGTACAGTGTATGCTGTGTTTAATGTTCTATGTGCTACAGTGTGTGTTGTGTGATACATTTTATGATATGTGCTACAGTATTTCTACATGCTTTGTGCTACAATATATGCTGTGTGCTATATGCCTCTGTATTTTATATATGCTGTGTGCTATGTGCTACAGTATGTTGCAATGTGCTACATTATATCTATGCTACAGTATTTCCTATAAGCTGTGTGCTACATCATATGCTGTGTACTATATGCTATGTGCTACAGTGTGTACTATGTGCTCCATTTTATGCTATGTGCTACAGTATGCGCTATTTGCCGTATGCTGTGCTATATGCTACAGTATTTTCTATAAGCTTTGTGCTACAGTATATGCCGTGTGCTATATGCTAAGTCTTGCAGTGTGTGCTATGTGCCACATTATTTTCTATATGCTGTGTGGTATGCTATGTGCTACAGTATTTTGTATAAGCTTTGTGCTACAGTATATGCACTGTCCTATATGCTATGTGCGACAGTGTGTACTATGTGCTCAATTTTATGCAGTGTGCTACAGTATTTGCTATATGCTGTGTGCTATACGCTGCGATGTGTTGCAATGTGCTACATTATATGCTATGTGCTACAGTATTTTCTATAAGCATTGTGCTACAGTATGTGCTGTTGTCTATATGCCCTGTGCTACAGTGTGTGCTTTGTGCTACTTTTGATGTGTGCTACAGTATTTGTATATACTGTCTGCTATATGCTATGTGCTACTGTATTTTCTAAATAATGTGTGCTATATGTTATGTGCTACAGTGTGTTGCAATGTGCTACATCATATGCTATGTGCTACAGTATTTCTGTATGCTTTGTGCTACAGTATATGCTGTGTACTGTATGCTATCTGCTACAGTATTTTCTATATGCTGTGTGCTATATGCTATGTCCTGCAGTGTGTGTGCTACAGTATTTCCTATATGATGTGTGCTATACGCCATGTGCTGCTACGGTGTGTTGCTATGTGCTACATTATATTCTATGTGCTACAGTATTTTCCATATGTTTTGCTCTACAGTATATGCTTTGTTTTATGTGCTACAGTTTATGCTGTGTGCTATGGTATTGAATCTATGAATTGTGGTACAGTGTATGCTGTGTTTAATGTTCTATGTGCTACAGTGTGTGTTGTGTGATACATTTTATGATATGTGCTACAGTATTTCTACATGCTTTGTGCTACAATGTATGCTGTGTGCTATATGCCTCTGTATTTTATATATGCTGTGTGCTATGTGCTACAGTATGTTGCAATGTGCTACATTATATCTATGTGCTACAGTATTTCCTATAAGCTGTGTGCTACATCATATGTTGTGTACTATATGCTATGTGCTACATGTTATGCTATGTGCTACAGTATTTGCTATATGCTTTGTGCTATATGTGCTGCAGTGTGTGATATGTGCTGCAGTATCTTCTATATGTGTGCTATATGCTGTGTGCTACAGTGTGTTGCAATGTGCTAAAGTATATGCTGTGTGCTACAGTATTTTACTATAAGCTTTGTGCTACAGTATATGCTGTCCTATATGCTATGTTCTACAGTGTGTGCTATGTGCTACATGCTAAGCTATGTGCTACAGTATTTTCTATATGCTGTGTGCTACAGTGTGTGCTAAGTGCTACATTATTTGTATATGCTGTGTGCTACAGTGTGCTGCAATGTTTTACATTATATGCTGTGTGCTACAGCATTTTACTATAAGCTTTGTGCTACAGTATATGCTGTGTCCTATATGCTATGTGCTACAGTGTGTGCTATGTGCTACATGCTATGCTATGTGCTACAGTATTTTCTATCAACTTTGTGCTACATTATATGCTGTGTTAAATATGCTATGTGCTACAGTGTGTGCTATGTGCTACATTTTATGCTATGCGCTACAATATTTTATATATGCTGTGTGCTACAGTGTGTGCTATGTGCTACATTGTTTTTATATGCTGTGTGCTACAGTGTGTTGCAATGCGCTACATTATATGCTGTGTGCTACAGTATTTTACTATAAGGTTGTGCTACAGCATATGCTGTGTCCTAAATGCTATGTGCTGCAGTGTGTGCTATGTGCCACATTTTATGCTATGTGCTGCAGTATTTTCTATATGCTGTGTGCTATGTGCTACATTATTTTTATGTGCTGTGTTCTATATGCTACGTGCAACAGTGTGTGCTATGTGCTACAGTATTTTCTATATGCTTTGTGCTATATGCTATGTGCTGCAATATGTGTGTGTGTGCTATGTGCTACAGTATTTTCTATATGATGTGTGCTATATGCTATGTGCTACAGTGTGTTTCAATGTGCTACATGCTATGTGCTACAGTATTTTCTATAAGCCTTGTGCTACATTAAATACTGTGTTCTATATGCTATGTGCTACAGTGTGTGCTTTGTGCTCCATTATATTCTATGTGCTACAGTATTTTCGATATGCAGTGTGCTACAGTGTGTGCTATGTGCTACATTATTTTATATGCTGCATGCTACATGATATGTGCTACAGTGTGTTGCAATGTGCTACATTATTTTATACGCTGTGTGCTACATGCTATGTGCTACAGTGTGTTGCAATGTGCAACATTATATGCTATGTGCTACAGTATTTCCTATGATATCTGTGATATATGCTACAGTGTGTGATGTGTGCTGCATTATATGCTATGTGCTGCTGTATTTGCTATTTGCTTCATGCTACAGTATATGCGGTGTGCTATATGCTATGTGCTACAGTGTGTGCTATGTGCTACAAAATATGCAACGTGGTACTGTATTTTCTATAACCTTTGTGCGACAGTATATGCTGTGTGCTATAAACTATATGCTACTGTAGTTTGTATATGCTTTGTGCTACAGTACATGCTGTGTGCTACATTATATGCTATGTGCTACAGCATTTCTATAAGCTTTGTGCTGCGTGCTATATGCTATGTACTACAGTGTGTGCTATGTACTACAGCATTTTATATGTATTTTGTGCTACAGTATATGCGCTACAGGATTTTCTATAAGCTTCGTGCTACAGTGTATGCTGTGTGCTATCTGCTAAGTGCTACAGTATGTGATATATGCTAGCTGCTATTTTTATGCTATCTGCTATTGTGCTACAGTATGTGCTACTTCTTGTGTGCTGTGCTACTAGAATTCGTCCGAAATCATATATCACTGTATTCTGTGTGCTATATGCTACAGTGACTGCTATGGTCTGTGTGCTACATTAGGTTATGTGTTATATACTGTTTGCTATGAACATTGTTTATAATCATGGCCACCAGCAGCGAGAACGATTCGGACCGAGAAAGCGACGATTTCCCCATTCATTTGAGCGAGGATAAAATATTTGTGGATGAGGATAGTTAGAGTGAAGAAGTAGGAAATAAAAAAAAGACAGGGCAGTGGGATCGATTCATATGTTATTAGACACATTTACTAGGATAATTCTGGAAAATCCCTTATCTGCTTATTGTGTTACTAGTGTTGTAGTGAGATTATACTGTCCTACCTGAAAGTCAGAGGGGTGTGGCGACCACCAGTGTCTCTGAGGGAAGCCACGGAGGAGGCAAGAGAGTTGCAGTTGCCTCTTTTTACACGAGAAACGACTCAAGCTCCGCTCATTTCTACGGTAAGAGCCGACTTATTACCACAATTTTTTCACCGAAACCTGCCGGTTGACATGTTGTCGGGAACCATGTTCGCTTGACCGCTCTGTTCCATATTAAGCTTCACCTTCGGGAATGTAAACAAGGATACACCGGCTGTGTTTGTGTTGCTTAAGGCAGCCGCAATACACCGCTTCCCAACTACATCTTTCTTCTTTGACGTCTCCATTATTAATTGAACAAATTGCAAAAGATTCAGCAACACAGATGTCCAGAATACTGTGGAATTATGCGATTAAAGCAGACGACTTATAGCTGGGATTTGTTATGTTGTGTTTCTAATGTGTTACAGTGCGGATGTTCTCCCGAAATGTGTTTGTCATTCTTGTTACAACTGTAACAAACAGCATACTAGGCAGTTTGCATGTTGTATGTGGCTTCTGCAGACACACATAAGCGACTGCAACGCATACTTAGTCAACAGCCACACAGGTTACACTGAGGGTTGTGATATAAACAACTTTAACACTCTTACTAATGTGCGCCACACTGTGAACCCACACCAAACAAGAATGACAAAACACATTTTGGGAGAACATCCTCACTGTAACACAACATAAACGCAACATAACAACTACCCAGAATCCTTAGGAAATCCCTACTCTTCCAGGGGCCAATATACATCCACGCTAGCACCAAACCCCGGCCACCTCAACCGACACACGAAGGGGCGGGGGTGGTAGCGGGGCCGGTGTATAATGGGGCCTGGAATAGTTATGATGCATAGGACTCTGGGTATTTGTTATGTTGTGTTTCTAATGTGTTACAGTGCGGATGTTCTCCCGAAATGTGTTTGTCATTCTTGTTACAACCGTAACAAACAGCATACTAGGCAGTTCGCATGTTGTATGTGGCTTCTGCAGACACACATAAGCGACTGCAAAGCATACTTAGTCAACAGCCATACAGGTTACACTGAGGGTTGTGATATAAACAACTTTAACACTCTTACTAATATGCGCCACACTGTGAACACACACCAAACAAGAATGACAAACACATTTCGGGAGAACATCCGCACTGTAACACAACATAAACGCAACATAACAAATGCCCAGAATCCTAAGGAAATCCCTACTCTTCCAGGGGCCAATATACATCCACGCTAGCACCAAACTCCGGCCACCACAACAGACGCACGGAGGGGCGGGGATGGTAGTGGGGGGGTGTATAATGGAGCCCGGAATAGTTATGATGCATAGGACTCTGGGTATTTGTTATGTTGTGTTTATAATGTGTTACAGTGCGGATGTTCTCCCGAAATGTGTTTGTCATTCTTGTTACAACTGTAACAAACAGCATACTAGGCAGTTCGCATGTTGTATGTGGCTTCTGCAGACACACATAGGCGACTGCAAGGCATACTTAGTCAACAGCCATACAGGTTACACTGAGGGTTGTGATATAAACAACTTTAACACTCTTACTAATATGCGCCACACTGTGAACCCACACCAAACAAGAATGACAAAACACATTTTGGGAGAACATCCGCACTGTAACACAACATAAACGCAACATAAGAAATACCCCAGAATCCTAAGGAAATCCCTACTCTTCCAGGGGCCAATATACATCCACGCTAGCACCAAACCCCGGCTACCTCAACCAACGCACGAAGGGGCGGGGGTGGCAGTGGGGGGGTGTATAATGGAGCCCGGAATAGTTATGATGCATAGGACTCTGGGTATTTGTTATGTTGTGTTTATAATGTGTTACAGTGCGGATGTTCTCCCGAAATGTGTTTGTCATTCTTGTTACAACTGTAACAAACAGCATACTAGGCAGTTTGCATGTTGTATGTGGCTTCTGCAGACACACATAGGCGACTGCAAGGCATACTTAGTCAACAGCCATACAGGTTACACTGAGGGTTGTGATATAAACAACTTTAACACTCTTACTAATATGCGCCACACTGTGAACCCACACCAAACAAGAATGACAAAACACATTTTGGGAGAACATCCGCACTGTAACACAACATAAACGCAACATAAGAAATACCCCAGAATCCTAAGGAAATCCCTACTCTTCCAGGGGCCAATATACATCCACGCTAGCACCAAACCCCGGCTACCTCAACCAACGCACGAAGGGGCGGGGGTGGCAGTGGGGGGTGTATAATGGAACCTGGAATAGTTATGATGCATAGGACTCTGGGTATTTGTTATGTTGTGTTTATAATGTGTTACAGTGCGGATGTTCTCCCGAAATGTGTTTGTCATTCTTGTTACAACCGTAACAAACAGCATACTAGGCAGTTCGCATGTTGTATGTGGCTTCTGCAGACACACATAAGCGACTGCAACGCATACTTAGTCAACAACCATACAGGTTACACTGAGGGTTGTGATATAAACAACTTTAACACTCTTACTAATGTGCGCCACACTGTGAACCCACACCAAACAAGAATGACAAACACATTTCGGGAGAACATCCGCACTGTAACACAACATAAACACAACATAACAAATACCCAGAATCCTAAGGAAATCCCTACTCTTCCAGGGGCCAATATACATCCACGCTAGCACCAAACCCCGGCCACCTCAACCGACGCACGAAGGGGCGGGGGTGGCAGTGGGGGGTGTATAATGGAGCTTGGAATAGTTATGATGCATAGGACTCTGGGTATTTGTTATGTTGTGTTTATAATGTGTTAAAGTGCGGATGTTCTCCCGAAATGTGTTTGTCATTCTTGTTACAACCGTAACAAACAGCATACTAGGCAGTTCGCATGTTGTATGTGGCTTCTACAGACACACATAGGCGACTGCAATGCATACTTAGTCAACAACCATACAGGTTACACTGAGGGTTGTGATATAAACAACTTTAACACTCTTACTAATGTGCGCCACACCAAACAAGAATGACAAAACACATTTTGGGAGAACATCCGCACTGTAACACAACATAAACGCAACATAACAACTACCCTGAATCGTAAGGAAATCCCTACTCTTCCAGGGGCCAATATACATCCACGCTAGCACCAAACCCCGGCCACCTCAACCAACGCACGAAGGGGGGGGTTGTATAATGGAGCCCGGAATAGTTATGATGCATAGGACTCTGGGTATTTGTTATGTTGTGTTTATAATGTGTTACAGTGCGGATGTTCTCCCGAAATGTGTTTGTCATGCTTGTTACAACCGTAACAAACAGCATACTAGGCAGTTTGCATGTTGTATGTGGCTTCTGCAGACACACATAAGCGACTGCAACGCATACTTAGTCAACAACCATACAGGTTACACTGAGGGTTGTGATATAAACAACTTTAACACTCTTACTAATGTGCGCCACACTGTGAACCCACACCAAACAAGAATGATAAACACATTTCGGGAGAACATCCGCACTGTAACACAACATAAACGCAACATAAAAATTACCCAGAATCCTAAGGAAATCCCTATTCTTCCAGGGGCCAATATACATCCACGCTAGCCCAGAACAACCGAATGTTGTTCTGGGCAGATTCCTGCGAGAGGCAAGGAAATATGGAAAATTTCCCGGTATAATGGGGGGGTCGGCAAGTATGCAGCTGATCAACATCCGAGTTATCCAAGAGCCGCGGGTTGCCAACCCCTGTTCTAGAGAGTGTGTCATATTTGCTAAAGTATGTGCTATACCGCCTATGCTATGTGCTAAAATATGTGCTGTTTGGTATGCAGTCACTTAGATTTTTTGTTTCTTTAAACACATTTTATTGACTCTGGTTCATTTCCTGCTGTCGAAGCTTGTGCATGATAAATTATTTCATGTTATTGTTATTATCTTTATCACTGCCTCCACGAAACAAGTACAGATTTTAATTGCTCGGCGGTTTGTTTGTTTGTTTTTATTTATCAGGGCTAGGCTGAAATGAAATGAAAAACAAACAGCATGTGTACTCAATCACCCGCCGTGGGTGAGTAGTCGTCGGATTTGTGGACTAAAGAAAACAAAACGCCGCCAGGGTTTATAATTAGCGCCAACTCGGATAGCTAAGAGCTGCGTGGCTGTAGACAACCCCCTGGTGGAGTTTGAAAAATACATCAAAAAATAGTTGACGTTTGATGTGTGGTCAGCATCCAGCGGCTTCAACTTGCTCTGCATGCACTATAAAATATGGTTGCTCAAGTGGTGTGTGATACAGTACAATGAACTCATAAACACGATCAATGCTGACTCAGCGGTTTATCAGCGCTATTTGTTGTGTTGCAGGTTTTCCTTTTTACTTTATCATGCACTCCAAATCAGTTTAGAAAATGACTTTTTTTTTTTGCATTTAGGAGTTATCACCATCGACAATAAAGAATACTGCAATAAATATAAACAAAACCTACAATACACATCTCAGCATTTTGTTTGAATTAATTGCATCTTTGTTTTATTTAAATAAATAATACAAACAATTTTACCTAATTTTCCAATAAAAGCAATCAATTATTTGACTTTTTATCGATTGTTTTCTTTTCTTTAAAACTATTTGTATAGTTAAAATTGTATTTATTTAAAAACAAATTTAACTCTGTAATTTGAGTTGTATTTATTTTTCAGTTAATAATAATTCATGTTTCTGCATTGTGGTTATTTGACGTAGTATTGTATTTATTTAATTTTTAATGAGGAACTATAAATGAATACTTTACAGTGTATATAAGGCATGAATACTGGGTGCCATGCTAGTTTGTTATTGTTTATTTGTCTTTATTTTGCGGGATGTTGTAAAAGTGCCTCGACTAATTTTTTCTTACAGAAAAATAAGACAAATCATTTAACTTAATGTCTCAGAAAATATTGCATGATTTGTATTTCAAATAAAAATCAACAATATATTTTTTAACATTTTATTGATTTTTTTAATGTTCTGTGTAGTTTTAATTGTTTTTTTGTTGTTGTTGTTGTTTTTAGATAATAATCAGGTGTTTTTTTTAACTCTTTGTGTAATTGCATTTTTTTCGAATGTATTTTTGTTTAGCTAATAACAATAATGCATGTTTCTGCATTGGGTTTATTTAACTTAGTATTTTTATTAAATATTTTTAAAAATAATTAAAAAAATTAACCTAATTTTTCAGAAAATATTGCATGATTGGTATATTAAATAAAAAAAATATATATATATCTTTACATTTAATTTATTTTTTTTTAAGTATCTGTACAGTTTTAATTGTATTTATTTATCTATTTTTTAGATAATCTTTTTTTTTTTAACTCTTTGCATACTTTATTGTTTTCAAATGTATTTTTTTTCAGCTAATAATATTGCATGGATCTGCAATGTGTTTATTTAACTTGGTATTTTATTAAATGTTCTTAAAATAATAAAAATAATTTAACCAAATATTTCCGAAAATACTGCATGATATGTATCTTCAATAAAAAAAAAAGGAACATTTTTTTGTACATTTTATCGACTTTTATAAGTATCTGTGTAGTTTCACATTTTTTAAAGATTATATGTATATATATATATATAAAATTTTAACTTTTTGCCTAACTTCATTTTTTTAATGTATTTTTGTTTAGCTAATAACAATAATGCATGTTTCTACATTGGGTTTATTTAACTTAGTATTTTTATAAAATATTTTTAAAAATAATAATAAAAAATAACCTAATTTTTCAGAAAATATTGCATGATTGGTATCTTAAATAAAAAAAATATATTTTTACATTTTATCGATTTTTTTTAAAGTATCTGTACAGTTTTAATTGTATTTATTCATTTATTTATTTTTTAGATAATTTTTTTTTAACTCTTTGCATAACTTTATTTTTTTCAGCTAATAACAATATTGCATGGATCTGCAAAGTGTTTATTTAACTTGGTATTTTATTAAATGTTTTAAAAATAATAAAAAAAATTAACCTAATTTTTCAAAAAATATTGCATGATTGGTATCTTAAAAATATATATATATTTTTACATTTTATCGATTTTTTTTTAAAGTATCCGTACAGTTTTAATTCTATTCATTTATTTATTATTATTTATCTTTGCATAACTTTATTTTTTTCAAATGTATTTTTTTCCAGCTAATAACAATATTGCATGGATCTGCAATGTGTTTATTTAACTCGGTATTTTATTAAATGTTTTTAAAATAATAAAAATAATTTAACCAAATATTTCCAAAAATACTGCATGATTTGTATCTCGAATTAAAAAAAAAAAGGTAATTTTTTTTTGTACATTTTATCGACTTTTTTAAGTATATGTGTAGTTTTAAATTTTTTCAAAGATTATATATGTATATATTTTTTTCTTTTTTTAACTTTTTGCGTAACTTTATTTTTTTCAAATGTATTTTTGTTTAGCAAATAGGAATAATGCATGTTTCTGCATTGTGTTTATTTGACTTAGTATTTTTTTAATAAGAAAGTATAAAATAAGTACTTTACAGTGTAAATAAGTCCTGAATACTGCAGTATTCCGGAGTCCAAATCAGGATTATTCATCCCTGTTCCGTCTTAATCACCATCATCATCATCATCATCATCTTCCCCACATTCATGTTGCCATGGTGTACAGGAGAGTGACATCACTTGAGTAGGCTCCAGCTTGGTGCAGAATTAAGGAAGATTGATGTCTTCATTAGTAAGGCAGCGAGTCAGCAAATAAATACTGCAGTACTTTTACTTCTCAGCTTTTGGGACTCATTCATGTGGAGACTCTGAGGGAGACTAAAAAACATGACTTGGACACTTCATAAAGCAGCTAGAGTGGCCACAGTTTGACCCTGGAACAGACTATTTCTACTCACATGATCAAAGGTGCTTAACTTCTTTTTACACTTGTTAGGAATGTTCCGTGTACTCTTTTTATGGAATATTTTACAGTGGCCACAGTTTGACCCTGGAACAGACTATTTCTACTGACATGATCAAACGTGGTTAACTTCTTTTTACACTTGTTAAGAATCTTAAAACCATCCATGTACTTTTTTATAGAATATTTTACGGTGGCCACAGTTAGACCCTGGAACAGACTATGTCTCCAGAAGTGGTTCACTTCTTTTTACACTTGCTAGGGATGTTGAAACTTTGCAGAAACTATTTTAAGACACCTTTTACGGTGGCCACAGTTTGACCCTGGAACAGACTATTTCTACTGACATGATCAAAAGTGGTTCACTTCTTTTTACACTTGTTAGGAATGTTACGTGTGCTCTTTTTATTTGCAATATTTTACAGTGGCCAGAGTTTGACCCTGGAACAGACTATGTCTCCAGAAGTGGTTCACTTCTTTTTACACTTGTTAAGAATGTTAAACCTTTGCTTGAACTCTTTTAGAACACCTTTTACAGTGGCCACAGTTTGACCCTAGAACAGACTATTTCTGCAGAAGTGGTTCACTTCTTTTTACACTTGTTAAGAATGTTAAAACCATCCATGTACTTTTTTATAGAATATTTTACGGTGGCCACAGTTTGACCCTGGAACAGACTATTTCTACTGACATGATCAAAAGTGGTTCACTTCTTTTTACACTTGTTAAGATCGTTACGTGTGCTCTTTTTATTTGCAATATTTTACGGTGGCCACAGTTTGACCCTGGAACAGACTATGTCTCCAGAAGTGGTTCACTTCTTTTTACACTTGTTAGGGATGTTAACACTTTGCATGAACTCTTTTAGAACACTTTTTTCTTGTGGCCACAGTTTGACCTTGGAACACACTATTTCTCCGGAAGTGGTTCACTTCTTTTTACACTTGTGAGGAATGTTCCGTGTACTCTTTTATAGAATACTTTAAGAATACTTTATGGTGGCCACAGTTTGACCCTGGAACAGACTATGTCTCCAGAGGGGGTTTACTTCTTTTTACACTTGCTAAGAATGTTAAATCTTTGCATAAACTCTTTTAGAACACTTTTTTCTGGTGGCCACAGTTTGACCCTGGAACAGACTATTTCTCTAGAAATGATCATAAGTGGTTCACTTCTTTTTACACTTGTTAGGAATGTTACGTGTACTCTTTTTATAGAATATTTTACAGTGGCCACAGTTTGACCCTGGAACAGACTATTTCTCCCAAAGTGGTTCACTTCTTTTTACACTTGCTAAGAATGTTAAAACTTTGCATGAACTCTTTTAGAACACCTTTTACGGTGGCCACAGTTTGACCCTGGAACAGTCTATTTCTACTGACATGATCAAAAGTGGTGCACTTCTTTTTACACTTGTTAAGAATCTTAAAATCATCCATGTACTTTTTTATAGAATATTTTACGGTGGCCACAGTTTGACCCTGGAACAGACAATTCTACTGACATGATCAAAAGCGCTTAACTTCTTCTTACACTTGTTAGGAATGTCCTGTGTACTCCTTTATAGAATATTTTATGGTGGCCACAGTTCGACCCTGGAACAGACTATTTCTCTGGAAGTGGTTCACTTCTTTTTACACTTGCTAAGAATGTTAAAACCATCCATGTACTTTTTTATAGAATATTTTACGGTGGCCACAGTTAGACCCTGGAACAGACTATGTCTCCAGAAGTGGTTCACTTCTTTTTACACTTGCTAGGGATGTTGAAACTTTGCAGAAACTATTTTAAGACACCTTTTACGGTGGCCACAGTTTGACCCTGGAACAGACTATTTCTCTAGAAATGATCATAAGTGGTTCACTTCTTTTTACACTTGTTAGGAATGTTACGTGTACTCTTTTTATAGAATATTTTACGGTGGCCACAGTTTGACCCTGGAACAGACTATTTCTCCCAAAGTGGTTCACTTCTTTTTACACTTGCTAAGAATGTTAAAACTTTGCATGAACTCTTTTAGAACACCTTTTACGGTGGCCACAGTTTGACCCTGGAACAGACTATTTCTACTGACATGATCAAAAGTGGTGCACTTCTTTTTACACTTGTTAAGAATCTTAAAATCATCCATGTACTTTTTTATAGAATATTTTACAGTGGCCACAGTTTGACCCTGGAACAGACAATTCTACTGACATGATCAAAAGCGCTTCACTTCTTCTTACACTTGTTAGGAATGTTCTGTGTACTACTTTATAGAATATTTTACGGTGGCCACAGTTTGACCCTGGAACAGACTGTCTCCAGAAGTGGTTCACTTCTTTTTACACTTACTAAGAATGTTAAAACTTCACAATTACTCTTTTAGAACACCTTTTACAGTGGCCACAGTTTGACCCTGGAACAGACTATTTCTACTGAAATTATCAATACTGGTTAACTTCTTTTTACACTTGTTTAAAAGTTATTAATCTTAGAATATGACTTTAAACATAATATGTACACTTAATAGAGCTGGCGGCCACAGTTTGACCCTGGAACAGACTATTTCTATTGACATGATCAAACGTGGTTCACTTCTTTTTACACTTGTTAGGGATGTTAAAACTTTGCATGAACTCTTTTAGAACACATTTTATGGTCGCCACAGTTTGACCCTGGAACAGACTATGTCTCCAGAAGTGGTTCACTTCTTTTTACACTTGTTAGGAATGTTCCGTGTACTCTTTTATAGAATACTTTAAGAATATTTTACGGTGGCCACAGTTTGACTCTGGAACAGACTATTTCTCCAGAAGTGGTTCACTTCTTTTTATACTTGCTAAGGATGTTAAAACTTTGCATGAACTCTTTTAGAACAACTTTTACTGCGGCCACAGTTTGACCCTGGAACGGACTATGTCTCCAGAAGTGGTTCACTTCTTTTTACACTTGTTAGGACTGTTAAAACTTTGCATGAACTCTTTTAGAACAACTTTTACGGTGGCCACAGTTTGACCTTGGAACAGACTATTTCTCCAGAGATGATCAAAAGTGCTTAGCTTCTTTTTACACTTGCTAGGGATGTTAAAACTTGGCACGAACTCCTTTTAGAACACATTTTATGGTGGCCACAGTTTGACCCTGGAACAGACTATTTCTACTGACATGATCAAAAGTGGTTAACTTCTCTTTACACTTGTTAGGACAGTCCGTGTACTCTTTTTATGGAATATTTTACGTTGGCCACAGTTTGACCCTGGAACAGACTATTTCTGATATCATCAAAAGTGGTCAACTTATTTTTACACTTGTTAAGAATGTTAAAACCACCCATATATTGGTTGTATAATATTTTACGGTGGCCACAGTTTAACCCTGGAACAGACTATTTCTCCAGAAGTGGTTCACTTTCTTTTACACTTGCTAAGAAGTTCACTTCTTTTTACACTTGTTAGGAACATTCAGTGTACTCTTTTTATAGAATATTTTACGGTGGCCACAGTTTGACCCTGGAACAGACTATGTCTCCAGAGGGGGCTCACTTCTTTTTACACTTGATAGGACTGTCCGTGTACTCTTTTTATGGAATATTTTACCGTGGCCACAGTTTGACCCTGGAACAGACTATTTCTCCGGAAGTGGTTCACTTTTTTTTACACTTACTAGGGATGTTAAAACTTTGCATGAACTCTTTCAGAACACCTTTTACAGTGGCCACAGTTTGACCCTGGAACCGACTATTTCTCCAGAAGTGGTTCACTTCTTTTTACACTTGTTAAGAATGTTGAAACTTTGCATAAACTCTTTTAGAACACCTTTTACGATGGCAACATTTTAACCTTGGAACAGACTATGTCACCAGAGGGGGTTCACTTCTTTTTACACTTGATAGGACTGTCCGTGTACTCTATTTATGGAATATTTTACGGTGGCCACAGTTTGACCCTGGAACAGACTATTTCTCCAGAAGTGTTTCACTTCTTTTTACACTTGCTAAGGATATTAAAACTTTGCATGAACTCTTTTAGAACACCTTTTATGGTGGCCACAGTTTGACCCTGGAACAGACTATGTCTCCAGAGGGGGTTCACTTCTTTTTACACTTGTTAAGAATGTTGAAACTTTGCATGAACTCTTTTAGAACACCTTTTACCATGGCAACATTTTAACCTTGGAACAGACTATGTCACCAGAGGGGGTTCCCTTCTTTTTACACTTGTTAGGACTGTCCGTGTACTTTTTTTATGGAATATTTTACTGTGGCCACAGTTTGACCCTGGAACAGACTATGTCTCCAGAGGGGGTTCACTTCTTTTTACACTTGTTAAGAATGTTGAAACTTTGCATAAACTCTTTTAGAACACCTTTTACGATGGCAACATTTTAACCTTGGAACAGACTATGTCACCAGAGGGGGTTCCCTTCTTTTTACACTTGATAGGACTGTCCGTGTACTCTTTTTATGGAATATTTTACGGTGGCCACAGTTTGACCCTGGAACAGACTATGTCTCCAGAGGGGGTTCACTTCTTTTTACACTTGCTAAGGATATTAAAACTTTGCATGAACTCTTTTAGAACACCTTTTACGACAGCCACAGTTTGACCCCGGAAGAGCTTGGCACGCACTTTAAGGTGGCCGGCGATGACACCCACCTGCAGCACGACCTTCATGGTGGGCGGGCCGACCGTGGGCGTGCAGATGTTCTCGCCGCGGCGCGCCTCCTGGCCCATGATGACCAGCATGGGCGCCGCCAGGGCGAAGGCGGCGATCCACATGCCGCTGATGAGCTTCTTGGTGCGGCTGCGCGACATGATGCTCTTGGCCTTGAAGGGGTGGCAGATGGCCATGTAGCGCTCCACGCTCAGGGAGGCCACGTTGAAGGCGGTGGCGTAGGCGCAGCTGTCCCGCAGGAAGTAGTAGCCGCGGCACACGGCGTCCCCGAACACCCACGGGTGGTGCACCCAGATGAAGTTGTAGAGCTCGATGGGCATGGACAGCAGCAGGATGAGCAGGTCGGACACGGCCAGGCTGCCCAGGTGCAAGTGGACCGTGCTCTGCAGGTTCTGCAGGCTCTGGCGGCGCAGCAGCGTGCACAAAGTCACGCCGTTGCCCAGCGCGCCCACGCAGAACACCAGCGCGTAGATGACGCTCACCAGCACCTTGGAGAAGGCGGCCGTGTTGACGTCCAGGTCGCCCGCCGGCCCCTCCACGTCCTCGCCGGTGCCGTTGGTGAGGAGCAGGCTGCGGTTCCACCAGAGTCCCTGCGCCCAGGCGTCCGGCGTCAGGTGCGAGTCGCGCCCGCCGTGCGTCCGGTTGGCGTCCATGTCGGCGCGCGCAGCCTCCACGCTTTCCGGTGTGGGAAAGACGCGCCGGGGGAGCCTTTTTATGTTCTGCGGCAGGGGGCGTGGGCCCGCTGGTGACGTCACAAGGGAGGGTGTTTCTCCAGGTCGCATGCGCGCGTCCGAGATTGATCCATTCATCCATTTTTTCTACCGCTTGTCCCTTTCGGGCTTGCGGGAGCCTATTGCGCAATAACGAGATTTACTTGACGGCAGGTCAAATGATGGCAACATTTCGCGGTGGTAAGAAGGGACAAGCGGTAGGAAGAAATGGAGAGATGGAAGTCTTTTTCACAATGAAAACAATTTTTTTTTCATTTATGCAAATCTTGTTTTCACAAGCGCGCGTCCAAGATTCATCCATCCATCCATTCTCTACCGCTTGTCCCTTTCAGTGTTGTGTGTTTGTGTGTGTGTGTGTGTGTGTGTGTGTGTGTGTGTGTGTGTGTGTGTGTGCGCGCGTGCGCGCGCGGGGGGGGGGGGGGGGTGCTGGAGCATATTGCACAACCAACATTTCGCGGTGATAAAAAAGGGACAAGCGGTAGGAAAAAATGGAGAGATGGAAGTCTTTTTCACAATGAAGACACAATTATTTTTCTTTCATGCAAAAGGAAATTTAAAAAAAATCTTATTTTCACATGCGCGCGTCCAAGATTCATCCATTCATTCATCCATTTTCTTACCGCTTGGCCCTTTTTTTAATATAAAGGGACAAGCGGCAGGAAAAATAATGAAGGGATAGAAATCTTTTTCACAATGAAGACGCAATTATTTTTCATTCATGCAAAAGGAAATTTTACAAACGTTGGTTTCACATGCAAGATTCATCCATTCATCCATTTTTCTACCTTAAAAAAATGGAGAGATGGAAGTCTTTTTCACAATGAAGACACAATTATTTTTCATTCATGCGAAAGGAAATTTAAAAAAAATCTCATTTTCACATGCGCGCGTCCAAGATTCATCCATTCATTCGTCCATTTTCTTACCGCTTGTCCCTTTTTTTTAATACAAAGGGACAAGCGGTAGAAAAAATAATTAAGGGATAGAAATCTTTTTCACAATGAAGACGCAATTATTTTTCATTCATGCAAAAGGAAATTTTAAACCTTGTTTTCACATGCAAGATTCATCCATTCATCCATTTTTCCACCGCTTGTCCCTTTCGGGCTTGCGGGAGCCTATTGCGCAATAGCGACATTTACTTGATGGCAGGTCAAATGATGGCAACATTTCGCGGTGATAAGAAGGGACAAGCGGTAGGAAAAAAAATGGAGGGATGGAAGTCTTTTTCACAATGAAAACCATTTTTTTTTCATTCATGCAAATCTTGTTCTCACATGCGCGCGTCCAAGATTCATCCATTCATCCATCCTTTTTACTACCGCTTGTCCCTTTTTTTAATAAAAAAAAAGGGACAAGCGGTAGGAAAAAAAATTAAGGGATGGAAATCTTTTTCACAATGAAGACGCAATTATTTTTCATTCATGCAAAAAGGAAATTTTTAAACCTTGTTTCCACATGCAAGATTCATCCATTCATCCATTTTTCTACCGCTTGTACCTTTTTAGGGTTGCTGGGAGCCTATTGCGCAATAACAACATTTACTTGATGGCAGGTCAAATGATGGCAACATTTCGTGGTGACAAAAAGGGACAAGCGGTAGGAAAAAAATGGAGGGATGGAAGTCTTTTTCACAATGAAGACATAATTATTTTTCATTTATGCAAAAGGAAAAATTAAAAAAAATCTTGTTTACACATGCAATATTAATCCATTCATCCATTTTTTACCAAGATTCATCCATTTTCTACCGATTTGTGCGTGCGTGCGTGCGTGCGTGCGTGTGTGTGTGTGTGTGTGTGTGTGTGTGTGTGTTGCGCAACTAACATTTCGCGGTGATTAAAAAAGGGACAAGCGGTAGGAAAAATGGAGCGATGGAAGTCTTTTTCACAATGAAGACACAATTATTTTTCATTGATGGGAAAGGAAATTAAAAAAAAAATCTTATTTTCACATGCGCGTGTCCAAGATTCATCCATTCCTTCATCCATTTTCTTACCGCTTGTCCCTTTTTTTAATACAAAGGGACAAGCGGTAGGAAAAACATGAAGGGATGGAAGTCTTTTTCACAATGAAGACACAATTATTTTTCATTCATGCAAAAGGAAATTTAAAAAAAAATCTTATTTTCACATGCGCGTGTCTAAGATTCATCCATTCATTCATCCATTTTCTTACCGATTGTCCCTTTTTTACTGAAAAGGGACAAGCGGTAGGAAAAAAAATGAAGGGATGGAAGTCTTTTTCACAATGAAGATACTTATTTTTCATTCATGCCAAAGGAAATTTTAAAAACCTTGTTTTCACATGCAAGATTCATCCATTCATCCATTTTTCTACCTTAAAAAAATTAAGGGATGGAAATCTTTTTCACAATGAAGACGCAATTATTTTTCATTCATGCAAAAGGAATTTTTAAAACATTGTTTCCACATGCAAGATTCCTCCATTCATCCATATTTCTACCGCTTGTCCCTTTCGGGGTTGCTGGAAGCCTTTTGCGCAATAGCGACATTTACTTGATGGCAGGTCAAATGATGGCAACATTTCGCGGTGATAAGAAGGGACAAGCGGTAGGAAAAAATGGAGAGATGGAAGTCTTTTTCACAATGAAGACACAATTATTTTTCATCTATGCAAATCTTGTTTTCTTTGTTTGCATTTCTTTAAGTGGAATATTTCCCTGTTTTCTTCATGTTTGACTTCCTTTAAGTGGAATATATCCATGTTTTCTTTGTTTTACTTCCCTTCAGTGGAATATATCCATGTTTTCTTCATGTTTGACTTCTTTTAAGTGGAATATATCCATGTTTTCTTTGTTTGCAATCCTGCAAGTGGAATGTATCCATGTTTTCTTCATGTTTGTCTTCCTTTAAGTGGAATAATTCTATTTTTTCTTCATGTCTTACTTCCTTTCAGTGGAAAATATAATTTTTTTTCTTTGTGTGCATTCCTGCAAGTGGAATATATCCATGTTTTCTTCATGTCTGACTTTCTTCCGGTGTAATTTATCCTTGTTTTCGTCATATTTGACTTCCTTTAAGTGGAATATGTCCATGTTTTCTTCACGTTTTACTTCCCTTCAGTGGAATATATCCATGCTTTCTTCATGTTTGACTTCCTTTAAGTGGAATATATCCATGTTTTCTTTGTTTGCATTCCTGCAAGTGGAATTTATCCATCTTTTCTTCATGTTTGACTTCCTTTAAGTGGAATATATCCATGTTTTCTTTGTTTGCATTCCTGCAAGTGGAATATATCCATGTTTTCTTCATGTTTGACTTCCTTTAAGTGGAATAATTCTATTTTTTCTTCATGTTTTACTTCCTTTCAGTGGAAAATATAATTTTTTTCTTTGTTTGCAATCCTGCAAGTGGAATATATCCATGTTTTCTTCATGTTTGACTTCCTTTAAGTGGAATAATTCTATTTTTTCTTCATGTTTTACTTCCTTTCAGTGGAAAATATATTTTTTTTCTTTGTTTGCATTCCTGCAAGTGGAATATATCCATGTTTTCTTCATGTCTGACTTTCTTCCGGTGTAATTTATCCTTGTTTTCGTCATGTTTGACTTCCTTTAAGTGGAATATATCCATGTTTTCTTCATGTTTTACTTCCTTTCAGTGGAATATGTCCATGCTTTCTTCATGTTTGACTTCCTTTAAGAGGAATATATCCATGTTTTCTTTGTTTGCATTCCTGCAAGTGGAATATATCCATGTTTTCTTCACGTTTGACTGCCCGCAGGTTGAGTCCATCCACATGTGCTAATGAAGTTTGTTTGTGGCACAAAAGGCTGCCTGGTGCAAGTTAATGGCTTCTCTCTGTGAACTATAATATTCAGCTGATGCATCGTCTGCTGCTGCTGGGAAGCAATGGCGCAAAACTGTCATGGACTGACACACACGATAACGTGCTCTGTTTAAAAAAAAAAAAAAAAAGACGTTTTGTTTTACCCGCGCGCATTATTGCAGAGGGGCCCGTTTTGCGTGTTTTGTTACGCCGCAGCGTCCTCGGTCTTTTCGTAGGAAATTCTCATCTCCGAGGACAGGAAATCTTCATGACTTTTGACTTTTGTTTGTTGTCAAAATAAAGTGAAAATGGATTGTTTTCCATTCTGCAAGCAGTCCCAAGACTAAAATGAAGTGCTCCACAAGATCCTATTTCTTTTCAAGTTATACATTTCTGTGGATTATAATATTATGAATGCAGCTGGGGTAGGCTCCAGCACCCCCCGGCGACCCCGGGAGGGACAAGAGGTAGACAATTGGACAAATGGCATGGCTGTAGTTCACAATATTTTGATCAAGTTTCAAATGGTTTAGTTTGTTCCAAGGCCTCGCATGTCATTTAACATTTTAAACTTCCATTCAAGTGTAAAAATAAGTTCATTATGTGAAATTAAATAACGCTACTGCATGCTCTTCGGCCATATTTTTGCACAGAGCAGCCATGGCAAACACAAAAGAAACATTCTCTATGGCCGTCATCATGTTTTTCTTCTCTGCCATTATTTGTGCCGTATTTTTCCGGACTATAAGACGCACTTAAAACCCTTCGACAGTGCGCCTTATAACGCGATGCGCCTAATGTACGGAATCATATTTGGTTGTGCTTACTGACCTCGAAGCAATTTCATTTGGTACATGGTGTAATGATACGTTTGACCGGTAGATGGCAGTCAAACATAAGAGAGAGGTGTAGACTGCAATATGACTTAAGTTCATCCATTTTCTTCGTCTTATCCGAGGTCGGGTCGCGGGAGCAGCAGCCTAAACAGGGACACCCAGACTTCCCTCTCCCCAGTCACTTCGTCCAGCTCTTCCCGGGGGATCCCGAGACGTTCCCGGGCCAGCCGGGAGATATAGTCTTCCCAACCTGACCTGGGTCTTCCCCGTGGCCTCCTACCGGTCGGACGTGCCCTAAACACCTTCCTAAGGAGGCGTTCGGGCGGCATCCATATTTAACGTTTGCACCGGTAAACTTTATTTTTTGCCAATAATACCTAATTTGGAATTTGATGCCTGCGACATGTTTTAGAAAGTGGCAAAAAAGACTGATAAAGTTGAGGAATGCTCATCAAACACTTATTGGGAACATGTGACACGTGAACAGGCTAATCGGGAACAGACGGGTGCCATGATTGGGTATAAAAAGCAGCTTCCATGTTATTTACAAACAAGGACGGGGCGAGGGTCACAACTTTGTCAACAAATGATTTAATGAATAATGCACCGTATCAAACTGACAGAGACGAACAAAAGAAAAGCGTGCCGAACGCACGGGAAGCCAAGGCAACAACTTTAACACAAAGTCGAGAACAAGAACATAAATGTGACTGTTGCTTACCGCAAACAAGGAACCCAGGACCAGTGATCAAAAAAGGCAGGCTTAAATAGTGTCTCATGATTACATACAGGTGTGTCCCAAACCGAGGCAGGTGCAAATCATGTAACCATGGTGACAAAAGTGCAAACAAGAACTAAAGAAGTCCAAAACATAAATAAACTGAATATGATCCGGACCACGGATCATGACAGTATTCTTTTTGTATTTACCATTTACACAGCGTGCCAACTTCACCAATTTTGGGGTTTGGTAGAACCAGCAACCGTCGGAGGTTCCTGGCAAATTGCAAAAAAAAAAAAAAATGTTGATACTATGAGAGTTTTCCTGTAGGAGAGAAAAAAGTAGCGAAACTTTTCTTGCACTATGGAGGCTGTAATCTGTTATTTTGCAGAGGGAAGCAGATGTTGCTAAAAAGATTCCATCACACATGCATTGTTAGATTGATTACCTTGTCGCCTGTGTGTGTGTGTGTGTGTGTGTGTGTGTGTGTGTGTGTGTGTGTGTGTATGTGTGTGTGTGTGTGTGTGTGTGTGTGTGACACACCATATGGAGCTCAGCAGCGACATGGGAGAATATTGACAGTGTAAAATGTCACCATTGTACCTCCTAAATATCAATGCTGCACACATTAAAAAAAAGGTGTGCACTTGGAAAAGAAAATAATGGAAAGTGGCAAATGAAATGTGTTGCAACTTGACATGACCTAAAAGTCCTACTGAAACCCACCACGCAGTCTGATAGTTTATATATAAATGACGAAATATTAACATTGCAACAGATGCCAATACGGCCTTTTTAGTTTACTAAATTTCCCGCGAGTTTTGGGGGCCTTTAAGGATTTCCCATCTTTTTTCATGTTTTTTGGCATCATTATCAATCATGTATCTTTCTAAAGTTAAAAAATACTGAATAAATGTTTTAAAGAAAGTAATACTAAGTGAATATCTATTTTTGGCCTTAAAAATAAACCTTTTACCAAGTACTGTAATTAAATTGACTAAGTCATGATTGTCAATGAACTCTCCTAAAATAACACAAACTTTCATCAAGCTTAAAAAAAAACCCAATCCTTGACCACATTTTTTCAACTTCCACCCAAAAAGAAGACACAATATGGCTTTTCCTTCTTGATGTCTCAAGAAGGGTAGAAATATAAGAACACAAACACAACACAGAAGCACACGTTTGTGTATTTCTTACTGTACCTTCTTGAGACCTCAAAAAATGCCTATTTCTTTTAGACCACCCTTTCTAAATATGTAAAGATGTGTATTTACAACATTGTTAATATATACACACTATGCAAATATAAAAAAGGTAAGCTTTTAGTTATTTAATGCAATGTTTTTCCGTATTGGGACCATGATTTATGTCCTAACTTGTTCGCCGGTCCTCATATGGACGAAACTTTTCCTTGTTGTCTCAAGGAGGGTAGAAATACAAGAACACACACACACTACACAGAAACACACTTTTGTGTATTTCTTACCTTCTTGAGACCTCCAAAAAATGCCTATCTCTTTCGAACCACCCTTTGTAGATATATAAAGATGTGTATTTACAACATTATTAATATGTACATACTATGCAAATATAAAAAAAGGTAAGATTTTAGTTATTTTATGCAATGTTTTTTCGTATTGGGACCATGATTTATGTCCTAACTTGTTCACCGGTCCTCATATGGACGAAACTTTTGCTCGTTGTCTCAAGAAGGGTAGAAATACAAGAACACACACACAACACAGAAACACACATTTTGTATTTCTTACCTCTTGAGGACCACCCTTTGTAGATATATAAAGATGTGTATTTACAATATTATTAATATATACATACTATGCAAATATAAAAAAGGTAAGCTTTTAGTTATTTTATGCAATGTTTTTCCGTATTGGGACCATGATTTATGTCCTAACTTGTTCACCGGTCCTCATATGGACGGAACTTTTCCTTGTTGTCTCAAGGAGGGTAGAAATACAAGAACACACACACAACACAGAAACACACATTTTGTATTTCTTACCTCTTGAGGACCACCCTTTGTAGATATATAAAGATGTGTTTTTACAGCATTATTGATATATACACACTATGCAAATGTAAAAAAAGTAAGCTTTTAGTTATTTTATGCAATGGTTTTCCGTATTGGGACCATGATTTATGTCCTAACTTGTTCACCGGTCCTCATATGGACGAAACTTTTCTTCCTTGATGTCTCAAGAAGGGTAGAAATACAACAACACACACTCAACACACAAACACACATTTTGTATTTCTTACCTCTTGAGGACCACCCTTTATAGATATATAAAGATTTGTATTTACAAAATTATTGATATTATACAAACTATGCAAATATAAAAAAGGTAAGCTTTTAGTTATTTTATGCAATGGTTGTCCGTATTGGGACCATGATTTCGGTCCTAACTTGTTCGCCGGTCCTCATATGGACGGAACTTTTCCTTGTTGATGTCTCAAGAAGGGTAGAAATACAAAAACACACACTCAACACACAAACACACTTTTGTGTATTTCTTACCTTCTTGAGACCTCCAAAAAATGCTACATCTTTCGAACCACCCTTTGTAGATATATAAAGATGTGTATTTACAACATTATTAATATGTGCATACTATGCAAATATGAAAAAAGGTAAGATTTTAGTTATTTTATGCAATGTTTTTTCGTATTGGGACCAAGATTTATGTCCTAACTTGTTCACCGGTCCTCATATGGACGGAACTTTTCCTTGTTGTCTCAAGGAGGGTAGAAATACAAGAACACACACACAACACAGAAACACACACTTTTGTGTATTTCTTACCTCTTGAGGACCACCCTTTGTAAATATATAAATATGTGTATTTACAACATTATTAATACGTACATACTATGAAAATATAAAAAAAGGTAAGCTTTTAGTTATTTTATGCAATTTTTTTCCGTATTGGGACCATGATTTATATCCTAACTTGTTCACCGGTCCTCATATGGACGGAACTTTTCCTTGTTGTCTCAAGGAGGGTAGAAATACAAGAACACACACTCAACACACAAACACACATTTTGTATTTCTTACCTCTTGAGGACCACCCTTTATAGATATATAAAGATTTGTATTTACAACATTATTGATATTATACAAACTATGCAAATATAAAAAAGGTAAGCTTTTAGTTATTTTATGCAATGGTTGTCCGTATTGGGACCATGATTTCGGTCCTAACTTGTTCGCCGGTCCTCATATGGACGGAACTTTTCCTTGTTGATGTCTCAAGAAGGGTAGAAATACAAGAACACACACTCAACACACAAACACACTTTTGTGTATTTCTTATCTTCTTGAGACCTCCAAAAATGCCTACCTCTTTAGGACCACCCTTTGTAGATATATAAAGATGTGTATTTACAACATTATTAATATGTGCATACTATGCAAATATAAAAAAAGGTAAGCTTTTAGTTATTTTATGCAATGTTTTTTCGTATTGAGACCATGATTTATGTCCGAACTTGTTCACCGGTCCTCATATGGACGGAACTTTTCCTTGTTGTCTGAAGGAGGGTAGAAATACAAGAACACACACACAACACAGAAACACACATTTTGTATTTCTTACCTCTTGAGGACCACCCTTTATAGATATATAAAGATGTGTATTTACAACATTATTAATATATACATACTATGCAAATATAAAAAAGGTAAGCTTTTAGTTATTTTATACAATGGTTGTCCGTATTGGGACCATGGTTTATGTCCTAACTTTTTCACAGGTCCTCATATGGACGAAACTTTTCTTCCTTGATGTCTCAAGAAGGGTAGAAATACAAGAACAAACACTCAACACACAAACACACATTTTGTATTTCTTACCTCTTGAGGACCACCCTTTATAGATATATAAAGATTTGTATTTACAACATTATTGATATAATACAAACTATGCAAATATAAAAAAGGTAAGCTTTTAGTTATTTTATTGGGACCATGATTTCAGTCCTAACTTGTTCGCCGGTCCTCATATGGACAGAACTTTTCCTTGTTGTCTCAAGAAGGGTAGAAATACAAACCCTGTTTCCATCTGAGTTGGGAAATTTTGTTAGATGTAAATATAAACGGAGTACAATGATTTGCAAATCCTTTTCAACCCATATTCAGTTGAATGCACTACAAAGACAAGATATTTGATGTTCAAACTCATAAACTTTATTTTTTTTTGCAAATAATCATTAACTTAGAATTTCATGGCTGCAACACGTGCCAAAGTAGTTGGGAAAGGGCATGTTCACCACTGTGTTACATCAGCTTTTCTTTTAACAACACTCAATAAACGTTTGGGAACTGAGGAAACTAATTGTTGAAGCTTTGAAAGTGGAATTCTTTCCCATTCTTGTTTTATGTAGAGCTTCAGCCGTTCAACAGTCCGGGGTCTCCGCTGTCGTATTTTACGCTTCATAATGCGTCACACATTTTCGATGGGAGACATTTGTGGACTGCAGGCGGTCCAGGAAAGTACCCGCACTCTTTTACTACGAAGCCACGCTGTTGTAACACATGGCTTGGCATTGTTTTGCTGAAATAAGCAGAGGCGTCCATGATAACGTTACTTGGATGACAACAAATGTTGCCCCAAAACCTGTATGTACCTTTCAGCATTAATGGTGCCTTCACAGATGTGTAAGTTACCCATACCTTGGGCACTAATACACCCCCATACCATCACAGATGCTGGCTTTTGAACTTTGCGCCTATAACAATCCGAATGGTTATTTTCCTCTTTGTTCCGGAGGACACCATGTCCACAGTTTCCAAATATAATTTGAAATGTGGACTCGTCAGACCACAGAACACTTTTCCACTTTGCATCCGTCCATCTTAGATGAACTCGGGCCCAGCGAAGCCGGCGGCGTTCCTTGGTGCTGTTGATTAATAGGTTTGGCTTTGCATAGTCGAGTTTTAACTTGCACTTACAGATGTAGCGACCAACTGTAGTTACTGACAGTGGTTTTATGAAGTGTTCCTGAGCCTGTGTGATGATATCCTTTACACACTGATGTCGTTTTTTGATGCAGTACCGCCTGATGGATCAAAGGTCCGTAATATCATCGCTTACGTGCAGTGATTTCTCCAGATTCTCTGATCCTTTTGATGATTTTACGGACCGTAGACGGTAAAATCCCTAAATTCCTTGCAATAGCTCGTTGAGAAATGTTCTAAAACTGTTTGCCAATTTGCTTACATCCGTGTTTGTGAATTACTTAGCATTTCATGGGAGCTGCTTTTATACCCAATCATGGCACCCACCTGTTCCAGATTAGCCTGCACACCTGTGGGATCTTCCAAATAAGTGTTTGATGAGCATTTCTCAACTTTTATCAGTATTTATTGCCACCTTTCCCAACTTCTTTGTCACGTGTTACTGGCATCAAATTCTAAAGTTAATGATTATTTGCACAAAAATAAGTATCAGTTTGAACATCAAATATGTTGTCTTTGTAGCATATTTAACTGAATATGGGTTGAAAAGGATTTGCAAATCATTGTATTCTGTTTATATTTACATCTAACAAAATTTCCCAACTCATATGGAAACGGGGTTTGTACATACATACTATGCAAATATAAAAAAAGGTTTGCCATATTAGGGCCATGTTTTATGTCCTAACTTGTTCGCCGGTCCTCATATGGACGAAACTTTTCCTCTTTGATGTCTCAAGACGGGTAGAAATACAAGAACCCACAGTGTTGTTCCTTCAGGTTGGACGGCAATACGACGGCGTCACTTCCCTCCATCAGCGTCCTCTGCGGGGTCTGTAGGGAGGCGGCCATTTGTTTTGCATCCAGAGCGTTAATGAGCTCCGAGCGTCGCCTGGACGCCACCTGACTGATTGTGTTAATGAGCCGGTGCCTCGCGTTTATCAGCCTTTGCCCGCCGCCGCTCATTGTATTAACTGACGGGCGCTGAAGCAAAGTCATTACGCCGCTCCATGCTCGTCTTTTTCCCGCAACAATGGCAGCGACAGTCCTTCATTGTCACGTTGATACTTTGTTCATCCCCAAGGAAATTCGAGGTAATTAACTCTGTGGTCACATGAAAAACTAACATGCGACCAACTTTAGTTCAAAAACAGCGTTTTTTGTTGTTGTTGTTGTTGTGAATGACCAAAACTAGATAGAGCCGACAAAAATTGTGTTTTTTCTGTATGGGCTGCTGTTGTAATACACTTTTCCACCACTTGTGGCAGTAATGACAAAATCAAACAGAAGAAAAGGCGCAAAAATTATAACTAAAGTTTTCATTTAACTGACAGTTTATCTGAGAAACATGAATCTAACGATTCAATCTGATTCTGATTCCTGCGGTGACAATTCGATTCCGAGTCAATTCTTAATTTAACATATATTTAACAAGTATTATTTTCTATAATTATACACCCATTATACTCCTGCTGTGAACCTGTTTTTATATTTTATTTATTTTATTTTATTTTATTTATTAATTTTTTATCGTGTTCTGTTTGTGTTGTGTTGTGTTTGCTCGGTTCTCCTTTTTAACCGCTCATTGTTCAGTACTTTGGCTACCCCTGTGGTAAATTTTAAATGTGCTATATAAATAAAGTTGATTTGATTTAATAATAGTTATAATTAAACTATTTCAGAACAGGTGACAGTTTGGCAAATCTCCTTCTGGTTGCATTTGAGGTGGTCTTAAAACATCTTTTTGTGAATGTATTTGAAAAAAAAAAAGCCGGCGGCATTTCTGGGTGTTGTTGATAAATAGCTTCGGCATTGCATAGTAGGGTTTTAACTCTCACTTAAAGATGTAGCGAAGAACGGGAGGTACTGACAAGTATTATTTTCTATAATTATACACCCATTATACACCTGCTGTGAACCTGTTTTTATACTTTATTTATTTTATTTTATCTTATTTATTAATTTTTTATCGTGTTATGTTTATGTTGTGTTGTGTTTGCTCAGTTCTCGTTTTTAACCGCCCATTGTACAGCACTTTGGCTACGCCTGTGGTAAATTTTAAATGTGGTATCAAAATAAAGTTGATTTGATAATAATTATAATTAGACTATTTCAGAACAGGTTACAGTTTGGCAAATCTCCTTCTGCTTGCATTTGAGCTGGTCTAAAAACATCTTTTTGTGAATGTTTTAAAAAAAAAAAGAAGAAGCTGACCGCGTTTCTGGGTGTTGTTGATAAATGGCTTCGGCGTTGCATAGTAGGGTTTGAACTCTCACTTAAAGATGTAGCGAAGAACTGTAGTTACTGACAGGGTTTTCTGAAGTGTTCCTGAGCCCGTGTGGTGATATCCTTTACACACTGAAGTCGTTTTTTGATGCAGGTCGAAGGTCACGGGCATTCAATGTTTGTTTTTGGCCCTGCCACTTACGTGCGATGATTTCTCCAGATTCTCTGAACCTTTTGATGATATTATGGACCGTAGATGGTGATATCCCTAAATTCCTTGCAATAGCTGGTTGAGAATTGTTGTTCTTAAACTGTTGGACAATTTCCTCATGCATCTTTTTCACAAAGTAGTGACTCTCGCCCCATTCTTGTTTGTGAAAGACTAATAAGCATTTCATGGAAACTGCTTTTATACCTAATCATGGCATCCACCTCTACCTAATTAGCCTATTCACCTGTGGGGTGTTCCAAATAAGTGTTTGATGAGCATTCCTCAACTTTCTCAGTCTTTTTTGCCACCTGTGCCAGCTTTTTTGAAACATGTTGCCTGCATCAAATTCCAAATGAGCTAATATTTGCAGAAAATAACAAAGTTTACCAGTTGGAACATTAAATATCTCGTCTTTGCAGTCCATTCAATTGATATAAGTTGAAAAGGATTTGCAAATCTTTGTATTCTGTTTTTATTTACCATTTACACAACGTGACAACTTCACTGCTTTTGGGTATTGTAATTTAACACTGCGTAAGTCTATGTAAATGTGTTTTTTCATCATTTTTTATGAGTCCCTTCCTTCTTTTGCAGTGTATTTGGTTAGGATTTATTTTTGTAATCAGCCTGACCTAAGCCTGTACGCAGCTTGGATATAATCATTGAATACCATTAAAATCAAGAGTAAGATTACTAACTCGTTGTTGATATTTAAGTGGGCTTCAAGGCCCTTGTGTAGTGGAAAAAGTGGGGTTGATTTTTATTGGACGAAAAAACTAAACAATATAAACTTGATTTAAAAAAAAAAAAAAAGTATATATATATCTGTGTGTGTGTGTATATATATAAATGTGTGTGTGTGTGTGTGTATCTATATATATATATATATATATATATATATATATATATATATATATATATATAGATACATACATACACACACATCCATCCATCCATCCTTTTTCTACCGCTTATTCACTTTGGGGTCGCGGGGGGCAATGGTGCCTATCTCAGCTACAATCGGGCGGAAGGCGGGTACACCCTGGACAAGTCCCCATCTCATATATATATATATATATATGTGTATATATATATGTATATATATATGTATATATGTGTGTGTGTGTGTGTGTGTGTGTGTGTATATATATGTATATATATATGTATATATATATGTGTATATATATGTATATATATATGTATATATATATATGTATATGTATATGTATATATATATATATATATATATGTGTATATATATGTGTGTGTGTGTGTATATATATATATATGTACATATATATGTATATATATATATGTGTATATATATATATATGTATATATATATATATACATATATATATGTATATATATACATATATATATGTATATATATACTGTATACACACACACACACATCCATCCATTTTTCTACCGCTTATTCACTTTGGGGTCGCGGGGGGCGATGGTGCCTATCTCAGCTACAATCGGGCGGAAGGCGGGTACACCCTGGACAAGTCCCCATCTCATATATATATATATATATATATATATATATATATATATATATATATATATATATATATATCAACTCAAAAGAAAAAAGAAATACAATTATATTTTATTACAGGATTTTTTCTTTTGCTTGATTTATATTCGACAAAATAAATATATATATATATATATATATATATATATATAGTATTTATTTTATTTTTGTATTTATTTTTATTTTTTAAAAGTCGAATAAATAAATAAACAAATAAATTAAAAAAATAAATAAATATATATATATATATATATATAAATAAATATATATAGTATTTATTTTATTTTTGTATTTTTATTTTTTAAAAGTCGAATACATAAAATTAAAAAAAATTTACAAATTATACATATATATATATATATATATATATATATATATATATATATATGTATATCTCAACTCAGAACAAAAAAAGAAATACAATTTAATTTTATTAGAGGATCTTTTTGGGGGGTTTTTGTGCTTAATTTTCATTTGACTTTTATAAAAAACTAATGAATATAATAATAATAATAATAATGGATGAGATTTATATTGCGCTTTTCTACTATTAGATACTCAAAGCGCTCACAGAGAAATTGGAACCCATCATTCATTCACACCTGGTGGTGGTAAGCTACATCTGTAGCCACAGCTGCTCTGGGGTAGACTGACAGAGGAGTGGCTGCCAGTTTGCGCCCACGGCCCCTCCGACCACCACCTTCATTCATTCACCAGTGTGAGCGGCACGGGGGCAAGGGTGAAGTGTCCTGCCCAAGGACACAACGGCAGCGATTTGGATGTCAATAGGTGGGAAGTGAACCTGCAACCCTCAGGTTTCTGGCACGGCCGCCCCCAAATATACTTAAAATAACTCAAAAGAAATACAATTATATTTCATTTAAAAATTAACAAAAAAAGCATCATCATCATGATAATACTAATCAATACATATATGTTTCTGGTATTAATTAATACATGCCAATTTGGGGCCCGATAACCAAAGATGATGGATTGCGTTGAAAAGTAGCGACACAATCGATGCAGATTTGTTGTTTCATGCGCATGCAAAGTCGCTTAAGTGCTCTCAGCCATCAAACTGAGTGGCGACGAGACTCGGGATTAATGACGCCTTGTTTTCTGCGGCGTGCACGGGAAGTGAGCTTGGACCCAGATGGCTGAGGGAGAAAAAAAAAAAAGGGAAGTGTTTGGCACTTGAGGTTGCGTTCGACAAATGACTGTGATTGACAGGTGGGACGGGGTAGCACATTTTGCCAGAAGGGATCATAATCTTTCATCGGGAGGTTTTAGCCACATCATCAATTTCAGCAAATAATGAAATACTGCTCTCTCTTTTACAGTAGGTATACTTATACACATTTATTACAGTCAAAGTCAGACTTCTTTTGGGTTTTCTGTGGCTCATTTGGGCCAATATTACCAATTTAAGTGTTCATTCAATTTTTACTGTTTTATCTAAGTGTCTTAGACCCATTAATGCATACTTTTACTATTTACTATTTAGTATCCGCCCGATTGTAGCTGAGATAGGCGCCAGCGACCCCAAAAGGGAATAAGCGGTAAAAAATGGATGGATGGATTTTTTTACACATATACACACACAACACTCATCTCTTCAGTTAAGGGTTGAATTGTCCATCCTTGTTCTATTCTTTGTCACTATTTTTCTAACCATATGCATATACAGTAGAAGGCAGTATTGTCCTGTTTAAGAGTGTCACAACATTGCATCTTTATGGCAGACGAACTGCTTTGCGGTAGACGAAAACGTGACTGCTGTTGTTGTGTGTTGTTACCGCGCTGGGAGGGCTGCCTAACAATAAACCCACATAAGAAACCAAGAATTCGCCCTCGAACATTCTACAGTTATAACGTCATTGGGCAGCGGACGTGAAAACAGGCTGTCCTCACCCGGGAGGGTTGGCAAGTATGACATCTGCGCCTTATAGTCTGGTGTGGCTAATACATGAAAAAAAAAATGGTTTTCCTTTTTAAATTTAGTGGGTGTGGCTTATATACCGGTGTAGTCTGTAGTCGGGAAAAGGGAATAAGCGGTAGAAAATGGATGGATGGATTTCTTTACACATATACACACACAACACTCATCTCCTCAGTTAAGGGTTGAATTGTCCATCCTTGTTCTATTCTTCGTCACTATTTTTCTAACCATATGCATATACAGTAGAAAGCAGTATTGTCCTGTTTAAGAGTGTCACAACATTGCATCTTTATGGCAGACGAACTGCTTTGCGGTAGACGAAAACGTGACTGCTGTTGTTGTGTGTTGTTACCGCGCTGGGATGACTGCCTAACAATAAACCCACATAAGAAACCAAGAATTCGCTCTCGAACATGCTACAGTTATAACGTCATTAGGCAGCGGACGTGAAAACAGGCTGTCCTCACTCGAGAGGGTTGGCAAGTATGACATCTGCGCCTTATAGTCTGGTGTGGCTAATACATGAAAAAAAAATGGTTTTCCTTTTTAAATTTAATGGGTGTGGCTTATATACCGGTGTAGTCTGTAGTCGGGAAAAGGGAATAAGCGGTAGAAAATGGATGGATGGATTTATTTACACATAGACACACACAACACTCATCTCCCCAGTTAAGGGTTGAATTGTCCATCCTTGTTCTATTCTTTGTCACTATTTTTCTAACCATATGCATATACAGTAGACGGCAGTATTGTCCTGTTTAAGAGTGTCACAACATTGCATCTTTATAGCAGACAAACTGCTTTGCGGTAGACGAAAACGTGACTGCTGTTGTTGTGTGTTGTTACCGCGCTGGGAGGACTGCCTAACAATGAACCCACATAAGAAACCAAGAATTCGCCCTCGAACATGCTACAGTTATAACGTCATTGGGCAGCGGACGTGAAAACAGGCTGTCCTCTGTCGGGAGGGTTGGCAAGTATGACATCTGCGCCTTATAGTCTGGTGTGGCTAATACATGAAAAAAAAATGGTTTTCCTTTTTAAATTTAATGGGTGTGGCTTATATACCGGTGTAGTCTGTAGTCGGGAAAAGGGAATAAGCGGTAGAAAATGGATGGATGGATTTATTTACACATATACACACACAACACTCATCTCCCCAGTTAAGGGTTGAATTGTCCATCCTTGTTCTATTCTTTGTCATTATTTTTCTAACCATATGCATATACAGTAGAAGGCAGTTTTGTCCTGTTTAAGAGTGTCACAACATTGCATCTTTATGGCAGACGAACTGCTTTGCGGTAGACGAAAACGTGACTGCTGTTGTTGTGTGTTGTTACCGCGCTGGGATGACTGCCTAACAATAAACCCACATAAGAAACCAAGAATTCGCCCCCGAACATTCTACAGTTATAACGTCATTGGGCAGCGGACGTGAAAACAGGCTGTCCTCACTCGGGAGGGTTGGCAAGTATGACATCTGCGCCTTATAGTCTGGTGTGGCTAATACATGAAAAAAAAAAAAGGCTTTCCTTTTTAAATTTAGTGGGTGTGGCTTATATACCGGTGTAGTCTGTAGTCGGGAAAATACGGTATTTCCTTAACGATAGTTCACAGAATAAAAATGTAGCGAGAGTCGTCACCATGCCTTGTTAACCACCTAATGCTAGCATTTTTTTACTGTTGTGAGCTGGTCAATATGCAAAGATAACTTTTGCATTTCTTTCTTTTACATTTACGTTAGCGTCTTTTTGCTTTTTTTTTTTTGACATAAGTACCTACCTCGTTGTGTCCTGAGCAAGACACTTCACCCTTGCTCCTGATGGGTGCTGGATAGCGCCTTGCATGGCAGCTCCCTCCATCAGTGTGTGAATGGGTAAATGTGGAAGTAGTGTCAAAGCGCCTTGAGTACCTTGAAGGTAGAAAAGCGCTGTACAAGTACAACCCATTTATCATTTATTTATTTATTATTAGTGGTCACAACAATTAGTTGAGTTAAGCTCGAGACTCAGTAAATTGAATGCTGCGGACACGTTTGTTACTGGATACTCTGTAATACGCTTCTAGCTTGGAGACTTTGTATGTGTGAGCAAAAGGCGATACTTGTTTGTGTTGACAAATGTGCTGTTTCAATGAGGGACACTTATAACCTATGTCTAGCTTGTTTGCTATTGTGTGCTGAGCTGTTGTGGAGCTGCTTGCTCCTAGTAGCCTATAGCATATCATGTTGACCTTTTGTATATGACTTGAGTAAAATAGAGGAAAAGACCAACTTTGTGTGTTTATTGTAGGACATTTAGATGTTAATTAGCTGCATTCTATTCAATATATATATGTATGTATGTATGTATGTTTGTGTATAGATACATGTATGTATATATGTATATATATGTATGTATGTATATGTATAAATATATATATTAGGGATGCACCGAAATGAAAATTTGTGGCCGAAGCCGAAGAAAATTTAAACGCTTGGCCGAATACCGAATAATTAATGCAGTTTTTCACAATTTTTTTTATATTGCATAAATAGCCGAGAATACATTTTTAGACATGTTTTTCAAATAAAGTAATTTTTTATTGATTGACATTTTTTTTATATTCCAGTAGCCTTTGCTTTTGAAAAAAAAAGCACAGGTTTTTCATTTATATTAGGCTTTCAAACAAAACATGCATTCCAAAAAAAAAAAAGTGCATTAAAGTGGATAAACCACAACAAATGAATTATTGTCCTTTTGGCAAAAGTCTGCTTAGCCACAGTAGATAGGCTAATAATGTAAACAGAAGGCTTAAGTAAATCTCAATTAATTGTGTGCTTGTAACCTCATACACTTATACAGGTAGCCTACACAACAGTCTAATAGTGTAAACAGAAGGCTTAAGTAAATCTCAATTAAGTGTGTGCTTGTAATGTCATACACTTATACAGGTATGAATGAATGGTTTATTTTGAGCCATGCAAACAAAACAAAAGAATGACATGAAATACAAAAGAAATATATATATATATATATATATATATACATTATTTTTACACCTACATACAAAACATTATATGTGACTAATCTTTTGTAGATGTCAAGATTGGCTCAAAAGGGAGTGGGAAGAAGTACACTTATTTGGTCCCACCCCTATACATATACAATATATATATACACAATATATAATACAATAATATATATAATATAATTCAATTCAGTGGTTGCTGCATAGATGCTATATACTATCTATATATAATACATCTAAATTCACACACACTTACATATATACATATGCACACACACATATATACACAACACACACATATATACAATCTATATACATATATATATACATACATATACACACATAATCACATACATACACACATGCATATACCCAAAATACACACACATGCACACACACACACACACACCTATATAAATACTATATATATAAGAGTATATATAATACACACTTTTGTCTAAATGTTATTTAGCCTATACAACAGTCTAATAATGTAAACAATGGTCCCACTAATTCTCAATTGTGTGCTTGTAACCTCATACACTTATACAGGTAGCCTACACAACAGTCTAATAATGTAAACAGAAGGCTCAAGTAAATATCAATTAAGTGTGTGCTTGTAACCTCATACACTTATACAGGTAGCCTACACATATATGTACACACATATATACAATCTATATACATATATACATATATATGTATATACATACATATACATACATACATATACACACATAATCACATACATACACACATGCATATACCCAAAATACACACACACACTCACACCTATATAAATACTATATATATAAGAGTATATATAATATACAGTTTTGTCTAAACGTTCTTTAGCCTATACAACAGTCTAATAATGTAAACAATGGCCCCACTAATTCTCAATAATTGTGTGCTTGTAACCTTATACACTTGGTCCGGTCCGATCCGGTGGCCATGTACTGCTTGCCTGTGTATCGGCTGGGGACATCTCTGCGATGCTGATCCGCCTCCGCTTGGGATGGTTTCCTGCTGGCTCCGCTGTGCACGGGACTCTCGCTGCTGTGTTGGATCCATTGTGGATTGAACTTTCACAGTATCATGTTAGACCCGCTCGACATCCATTGCTTTCCTCCTCTCTAAGGTTCTCATAGTCATCATTGTCACCGACGTCCCACTGGGTCATTATTGTCACCGATGTCCCACTGGGTGTGAGTTTTCCTTGCCCTTATGTGGGCCTACCGAGGATGTCGTAGTGGTTTGTGCAGCCCTTTGAGACACTAGTGATTTAGGGCTATATAAGTAAACATTGATTGATTGATTGATTGATTGATTGATTGATATACAGGTACACAACATATCCCAGGCCAGAACAGATTTGTCAATAACAGTACTTCAGCTTCAGAATAAAAAGAAGGAAACTAACTATGTATAAAAGTAATTTAATTGAATTTATTTTAATATAAATAACTTTAGCCCGGTTTATTTGCCTCATTTCAAACATCCTGGTGAATGCGTGGGATATGGCTGTTGCCGTATGGGACCCTCTGAACTCCTGTGAGTGAAGTACAATCTTTTGTGACGTGAAACGCTGACGGGGCTGACATCCGCGCTCCATATGTCTGTCGTGAAGCTGAAGTGAACATCATTATCTTTAACCAAGAGCTGGTGGACACTGTCACACATCCCCGGTAAGCACACATCAGAGAAATAGAGTCTGCTCGGTACCGTGTAACGGGGCTCAATGTGCTCCATGAGTCTCCGAAAGCCAATATCCTCCACAACACTAAACTGTTGATCATCCAAAAGCCATAAACTCCATTACCTTCTTTGTAATTCCGTTTGCTTTGGCACTGTCGGTCGCAAACTTTTTCAGCTGCAGCTGCCTTTCTCTCGTACTCTGCATGCTTTTCTGGGTGTTTGGTCTTTTAAATGATAAATTAAAGCAGTAGTGCTGAAGGTCTTTACTGAGGCACCCCCTCTAGACGGTTTGGTTAAAGGGGAACATTATCACCGGACCTATGTAAGCGTCAATATATACCTTGATGGTGCAGAAAAAAGCCCATCTATTTTTTTAACCGATTTCCGAACTCTGAATGGGTGAATTTTGGCGAATTAAACGCCTTTCTGTTAATCGCGCTGGAGGCGATGACGTCAGAATGTGACGTCACCGAGGTAACACACCCACCATTTTCATTTTCAACACATTACAAACACCGGGTCTCAGCTCTGTTATTTTCCGTTTTTTTGACTATGTTTTGGAACCTTCGAGACATCATGCCTCGACGGTGTGTTGTCGGAGGGTGTAACAACACTAACTGGGAGGGATTCAAGTTGCACCACTGGCCCGAAGATGCGAAAGTGTCTGCCGCCAGACCCCCATTGAATGTGCCAGAGTGTCTCCACATTTGACCGGCGATGCTAAGGCAGGCATGGCACAGAGATTTATGGATAACCTGCAGATGCATTTGCAACGATAGTCAACGGATTCACAAAGGTGAGTTTTGTTGATGTTGACTGCCAGCTAATCGATTCTAACATGCTACGCTAATCGATGCTAACATGCTATTTACCGGCGGTGCTAAAGCAGGCATGGCACAGAGATGTATGGATAACCTGTAGATGCATTTGCAACGATAGTCACAGAAATCACAAAGGTGAGTTTTGTTGATGTTGACTGCCAGCTAATCGATGCTAACATGCTACGCTAATCGATGCTAACATGCTATTTACCGGCGGTGCTAAAGCAGACATGGCACAGAGATGTATGGATAACCTGCAGATGCATTTGCAACTATATTACATTTCCTTCCATCCACATTTAATGCGAAACAAACACTTACCAATCGACGGATTTAAGTTGCTCCAGGGTCAAAAGATGCGAAAGTCCTGATCGTTTGGTCCGCACATTTTACCGGCTATGCTAACGCAGCTATTCGGCCATGCTATGGCTATGTATAGCATCAATAGCTATTGGCTCAATAGCTTCAGTTTCTTCTTCAATATTTTCATACTCCAACCATCTGTTTCAATACATGCGTAATCTGTTGAATCGCTTAAGTCGCTGAAATCCGAGTATGAATCCGAGCTAATGTCACTATATCTTGCTGTGGTATTCCCATTGTTTGTTTACATTGGCAGCACTGTGTGATGTCACAGGGAAATGGCCAGTGTCTTCGCAGAGAGCCGAAAATAAGGCACTTTAAAGCTTTATTTAGGGATATTCCGAGACCGGTAACATTTTGAAAAAAACTTCAAAAAATTCAACAAGCCACTGCGAACTGATTTTTATTGTTTTTAACCCTTTTGAAATTGTGATAATGTTCCCCTTTAAACATTCGTCGCAAACTGCAATTCTTTTGTCACTTTCCGACACTTTAAAATATCTCCACACTGCTGACATTTTTCCGAAAGCGCCGGGTTACTACGTCACCGCGTCACTGCACGTTGGTTGATTGCGTCACCGCGTCAAAAAATTGCGTCACACCCCACTATTCGGCCTTACTTTTAATTCATTCCACCGAAGGCCGAATGTGGCATTTTTTGCCATATTCGGCCGAATATATTCGGTTACCGATTAATCGGTGCATCCCTAATATATACATATATATATATGTATGTATATGTATATATACATATATACATATATGTATATATATGCATGTAAATGTGTATATATATATATGTGTGTATATATACGTGTGTATATATATTTGTATATGTATATATATATGTATGTGTATATGTATATACAGTATATGTGTATGTATACATATATATGTATGTATATATGTATGTATATCTATATATGTATGTATATATATCTATATATATATGTTTATCTATACATTTGTATGTATCTATGTATATATATATATGCATATGTATATATATGTATGTATGTATATATGTGTATATATATGTATGTATGTATATATATTAGGGGTGTAACGGTACACAAAAATTTTGGTTCGGTACGTACCTCGGTTTGGTTCATTCGTGGTACAGTAAGAAAACAACAAAATATACATTTTTTTGATTATTTATTTAACAAATTTGCTAAATCTTCCACCAAAATTATATTTCTTAGTGGAATATTTGATGTGAAGTAATCGGAAACTTGGATAGGTCGATGATTCATAATAACATTGATTTTGATTTAATATTACGTTTTGAGCAATGACAGTTTGAAAGAAAAAAAAAACAGCTTTGTTTTATTAGTCAACGTTGCAACTTTTTCCAAATCACATTTAACCTTCAAGCTTTTTTTATTTCACTTTTGTTTATGTTTTTGTTTATTTTAATAGTATTTTTTAGAATGGGCCGTGGGCCTTTAAAACATTAGCTGTGGGCCGCAAATGGCCTCCGGGGCACACTTTTGACACCCCTGCTCTCGATAATAAAAAAATAAAATCTGATAAATCCATGGTTAAAAAGCAGAGCCTGACGACGAATGCGCGTTTATCATAACTCTCTCGCTCTCTGCCCCTCCCTCACGAATGTTGCCTGCACACATATTTTTTGTTTTGTTTTTAACCCTTCCTTAACCCTGAAAACATTGAAAATACACGCAACCCTTAACTTAAAATGCAGGACATTTGCGGCATTTAAAAAACTCCACCCGGACAGCCCTGCAAGAGAGGACATATCCCGTGAAAAGAGGAGGTCTGGTCAGTCTATCATATACCTTGATTGCTGCTAGCATGCCGTGTGTTGTTGTTTTTTTGATTGATTGAAACTTTTATTAGTAGATTGCACAGTACAGTACATATTCCGTACAATTGACCACTAAATGGTAACACCCGAATACGTTTTCCAACTTGATTAAGTTGATTAGGTCCACGTTAATCAATTCACGGTGCCTCGGTGTGCATTGTTTACACAACGTGCGGTGCGCTACTTAATATGTCCGTGACGTTCGGTACAACTCCGAACCAACCCGAAACCCCCGTACCGAAACGGTTCAATACAAATACATGTACCGTTACACTCCTAATATATACTGTATATATATGTACAAATATATATATGTATGTATATGTATAAATATATATATGTATGTATATGTATAAATATATATATGTATGTATATGTATAAATATATATATGTATGTATATGTATATATACATATATAGATATACGTATATATATGTATATGTATATACATATATACATGTATGTATATATATATATATATATATATATATATATATATATATATATATATATATACATATACATATATGTATATATATATATATATATATATATATATATATATACATATACATATATGTATATATATGTGTGTATATATCAGGGTTTCCCACACATTCATTTATTTGTGGCGGCCCGCCACGAAAGAATTACAGCCGCCACAAATAAAAATTAAAAATAAAAAAATAAAAAAAAATATATAAATATATATATATATATATATATATATATATATATATATATATATATATATATATATATATATATATATATATATATATATTTTTTTTTTTTTTTTTTTTTTTTTTGGGCTTCATGGTGGCAGAGGGGTTAGTGCGTCTGCCTCACAATACGATGGTCCTGCAGTCCTGGGTTCAAATCCAGGCTCGGGATCTTTCTGTGTGGAGTTTGCATGTTCTCCCCGTGAATGCGTGGGTTCCCTCCGGGTACTCCGGCTTCCTCCCACTTACAAAGACATGCACCTGGGGATAGGTTGATTGGCAACACTAAATTGGCCCTAGTGTGTGAATGTGAGTGTGAATGTTGTCTGTCTATCTGTGTTGGCCCTGCGATGAGGTGGCGACTTGTCCAGGGTGTACCCCGCCTTCCGCCCGATTGTAGCTGAGATAGGCGCCAGCGCCCCCCGCGACCCCACAAGGGAATAAGCGGTAGAAAATGGATGGATATATATTTTTTCCTGCTTTTGACTCGCTCAACAGCTCATAAAAGCAATGGGACTCTGTCTATGAATGGAGCTTGTAGTTACATATTATATAAATATGTAAATATTATAAAAATATGTACATAAAGTGTTGTAATTATATTCCAACTCCACGTTCTTCTTGGTCATCGCCGCCGCCGCCGCTGCCTCATGGTTACAAGATAAGAGTTATTTCAAGATGATTAAATCCCAAAAGTTACTTCTTTTTCGGACATGTTTTGGAGTAAAAGTCTGTCCTGATTAGACCGCCGTCTGCTCTCGTCTTGGTGACTCTCGGTTCGTCTCAAAGGACTGCTTAAGTTGCTTCAAGAGGCAAGCCGTGGAGTCAGAATGACCGCGGCAATAAGGGAGCCGGCATGACACCAGCACTTATTCCATGTCTGATTGGCAGGGGAAGCTGTCACATGACACTCAAGGCAGACAGTCCGGGGGCATCGTTGGAAAGAAATGAGAAGACGAGTGAGGGGAGTTGAAGCTGCCTGTTTGAAGTTTCAAACTCATCATGTCCTCAAAGTCATTTTACGTTTGATTTGAACACAATCTTCTATCTGTTTCTCCTGCACCGTGTGCCCCAGACCACTCATATTCCCGTAATAACTCATTCTGGACGATAGCTGTACCATTGTTGTTTCTCCGGCACTGTGTTATCACACCGTGTGCCCCAGACCACTCATATCCCCGTTTTAGACCAGTTGATCTGCCGCTTCTTTTCTTTCTCCTATGTCCCCCCCTCCCTTGTGGAGGGGGTCCGGTCCGATAAGTATGGATGAAGTACTGGCTGTCCAGAGTCGAGACCCAGGATGGACCGCTCGCCTGTATCGATTGGGGACATCTCCACGCTGCTGATCCGCCTCCGCTTGAGATGGTCTCCTGTGGACGGGACTCTCGCTGCTGTCTTGGATCCGCTTTGAACTGAACTCTCGCGGCTGTGTTGGAGCCACTATGGATTGAACTTCCATAGTATCACGTTAGACCCGCTCGACATCCATTGCTTTCGGTCCCCTAGAGTGGGGGGGAGGTTGCCCACATCTGAGGTCCTCTCTAAGGTTTCTCATAGTCAGCATTGTCACTGGCGTCCCACTGGATGTGAATTCTCCCTGCCCACTGGGTGTGAGTTTTCCTTGCCCTTTTGTGGGTTCTTCCGAGGATGTTGTAGTCGTAATGATTTGTGCAGTCCTTTGAGACATTTGTGATTTGGGGCTATATAAATAAACATTGATTGATTGATTGATTGATAATAACTCATTCTGGACGATAGCTGTACCATTGTTGTTTCTCTCGTACCGTGTTATTACACCGTGTGCCCCAGACCACTCATATTCCCGTAATAGTTTATTCTGGACGATAGCTGTACCATTGTTGTTTCTCTTGCACCGTGTTATCACACCGTGTGCCCCAGACCACTCATATCCCCGTAATAACTCATTCTGGACGGCAGCTGTACCATTTTTTTCTTTAAAACTCTGGACAAATAGTACAGTTATGAAAACATTTACTGTTTTCGTGCTACAAACCCCAAAACCAGTGACGGTTGCACGTTGTGTAAATGGTAAATAAAAACAGAATTCAATGATTTGCGAATCCTTTACCACCTGTGTTCAATCAAATAGACCGCAAAGACATAAGGTATAATGATAAAAATTCCTGACGGTTGGGTAATACTGTTTAAATGTTTTATTACCGAAAAAACGTCATTTATTAATGAATTTTAGGCAACACTGCTTACTTCCTGGATACTGAGTCAGGGCAACGCTGGCGCTATCCTTAAGCCTAACTGTCAGAATAATGTATATAAGTTATCAAACAACTTGTTTGCTTTGAGTTCAGGTGGCGTTTACAAAACGGTCTTTGTTCTTATCAAGCAAAAGGCAGACAGCTTGTAAACCTCCACTCTGTGCGATGGAATGCGCCGTAGAGGTGTCGGTTTCTCAGATCTTGGACAGCCACAGAACGGACCTTGTCAGGACCCGAAATCTACAAGCAGAGAGGGGGCAAACCTGACACCACTCCAAGCGCCTTTTTGTTTGACCTGTTTATGACCCAGTACAGCAGCTGTTTATGGCCCCTCCCCTTAGAAGCAGCTGCAGCTATGCAATCAGTAAATGCCCAAACAAATGCGGTGGCGTGCAGAGCTTGTTCCTCAGAACGGCGGGGTGACACTGTACGAGGGTGCAGGTCGACACGCTCTCCTCATGAGCTAAACTGAATCCTGTCTGTTTGATTCCTTGCTTTTTGTCTTGTTTAATAGATAGTTCGGTGTTTGAACCTGACACTAACCACACTAAGAGTATACAGCGAAACTGATCCACGTCCTTCACGGTGACTCCGTTTCGTCTGAGGTCTCCCGCAATGACGTCAAGCCGTCTCCATTCTGCAGCAAAACTGGAGAATGTCTTTCGCTGGGTGTTGTGGAAATAGTCTAAGGACATGACCAAACCAGCCAGACAGGATGCTCTGGCATGTGCAAGCTCTTCCTTGCAGTTTGACCCTCTAAGGCCACCTGATGTTCTCTGTGGTTCTGAGTGACCTGCCATCAAAGCCATCTGTTCTTGCAGCCAGAGTCTTGTTCAAAGGCAGATGGCGAGTACTGCCGGGTTGTAAATCCGTAGCTTGGTTCTGCATGGGATGGTATGATACCCCCAGAGTAGTTTCCAGAGTGACTGTAGGGCTCTTCTGCGGATCATGTCGGGTTTTATGTCCCCATTTCTGTCGCGGTTGAGCCCTAATACACAAAGCCCTTAACAGGCTCAACAATATTGTTGTTGAACTGAAGACATGTGGGTCCTGGTTCATCACCAAGATGCATCTTGGTCAAGCTTTTTAGTGATTCCCACAGCCCCAAAAACGTCCGAGGGCTATAGAGCGTTTTGTATTCGGGCTCCAGTACTCTGGAATGCCCTCCCGGTAACCGTTCGAGAAGCTACCTCAGTAGAAGCATTTAAGTCCCATCTTAAAACTCATTTGTATACTTGAGCCTTTACATAGACCCCTTTTCAGACCAGTTGATCTGCCATTTCTTTTCTTTTCTCCTCTGCCCCCTTCTCCCTTGTGGAGGGGCGGGGGGCACAGGTCCGGTGGCCATGGATGAAGTGCTGGCTGTCCAGAGTCGGGACCCAGGGTGGACCGCTGGCCTGTGCATCGGTTGGGGACATCTCTGCGCTGCTGACCCATCTCCACTTGGGATGGTCTCTTGCCGACCCCACTATGGACTGGACTCTCACTATTATGTTAGATCCACTATGGACTGGACTTTCACAATATTATGCTAGACCCACTCGACGTCCATTGCATCCGGTCTCCCCTAGAGGGGTGGGGGGGGTCACCCAAGGTCCTCATAGTCATTCACATTGACATCCCACTGGGTTGTGAGTTTTTTCTTGCCCTCATGTGGGCTCTGAACCGTGGATGTCGTTCTGGCTTGTGATTTAGGTCTATATAACTAAACATTGATTGATTGATTGATTGATTGATTGATTGATTGATTTTCTTCCTCTTCCCAGTAAATGGCCAAAGAGTCTCTCAGCTGGCTGTAGGATGTGCTGAGTAGGATGTTATCAATAAGAACAATCTGATCAGCCGGATAGTAACAAAAGGACACACAGAGGACCTGCTGCCAGCATTTCTGGGAAAGTATGTTCCACAGTGCTGGAGAGAAGACAGATAGTACTTGTTGGATTCCTTCAGGAGAGTTCCTTCAGGAAAGTATGGCCGTTAGTTGATCCTCAGCTATAGGAGTTGCAATGTGTCTTTGTCCAGGTTGTGGAACTCTTGACCAGATCCTCACAAGGGTACTGGAGGGTCCATGGGTGACCACTAACCAGTCTACATGAGTTTTGTGGACTTGGAAAATAGATTCTTCTTCTTCTTTGAGGTGTCCTTTGAGGGGTGCTTTAGGGATTCCTGGCATGCTACTATGTGCTATTTAGTCACTGTAAAACCAGGAAAGCAGTCTGGTTCGTATTGCCAACAGTAAATTCAACCTGTTTCCTATAAAAGCTGGCCTCTGCCAAGGCTGCTCTTTGTCACCAGTTCTGTTCTTTATTTTTTTTATTGACAGAATTTGTAAGTGCAGCCAAGGCGTTAGGATCTCAGCTCTATTTGTGGATGATGTGGTTCTGATGGCCTCGTCACGAGTGACCTCCAGCGTTTACTGGTTGAGTGTGAAGCGTCTGGGTTGAGACTCAGCACCTCCAAATCCATGGTTGTGATTTTGAGCTAGAAAAAGTCGAATTGTACCCTCGGGGTTGGGGGCGAGATCTTGCCCCGTGTGGCGGAGTTCAACTGAGATATTGTTCACAGGTGAGGGATGGTGGGAGGGCAAGATCGACGATCAGGAATCAGCCGTAGCAAAACGAGAGCCAAGCCAGAAGGCAAAGATCAATTTATCGTTCGACCTACGAAAAGGGCAAAATCAGGAATACAAGCGGCCAATTTGAGTTTCCTCCGTAGGATGACTGGACTCGACCTAAGAGATAGAGGGATGAGTTCGATCATCCATGAGGAGTTCAGCATAGAACCACTGCTCCATCGCATCAAAGGCGATTCCAGTTGAGGGGGGTTTTGGCATCTATTCTGGATGCCTGGGCACTTATCCTGGGCTCCAGCGTAGACCAAGGGCTCACTGGCCTGGAAAAGCCTCAGAGAAAGAGGTGGCTGCAACCAATTAGAGTTTACCCCGTAGGATGACTGGACTCGACCTAAGAGATAGAGGGATGAATTCGATCATCCAGGAGGTGCTCAGCGAAAAACCACTGCTCCTTCACATCACAGGGATCCAGTTGAGGGGGGTTTTGGCATGTAGTCTGGATGCCTGGGCACCTATCCTGGGCTCCAGCGTAGACCAAGGGCTCGCTGGCCTGGAAAAGCCTCAGAGAAAGAGGTGGCTGCAACCAATTTGAGTTTACTCCGTAGGATGACTGGACTCGACGTAAGAGATAGAGGGATGAGTTTGATCATCCAGGAGGAGCTCAGCGTAGAACCACTGTTCCTTCGCATCAAAGGGATCCAGTTGAGGGGGGTTTTGGCATCTAGTCTGGATGCCTGGGCACTTATCTTGGGCTCCAGCGTAGACCAAGGGCCCGCTGGCCTGGAAAAGCCTCACAGGGACCAGGAAAGTCTGGACTTTTTCTACTGAGACTGCTGCCCTATGACCCCAAACCTGAATAAGCACGACCACGCATCCGGTAGCTACACAGTCCCTCGAGGATTTTTCCGGCTTTTTTTGTGATTACGGTGGTCTAAAACGCCTGAATTTAAAGGCCTACTGAAAGCCACTACTACCGACCACGCAGTCTGATAGTTTATATATCCATGATGAAATTTTAACATTGCAACACATGTCAACACGGCCTTTTTAGTTTACTAAATTCCATCCATCCATTTTTTACCGCTTATTTCCTTTTGGGGTCGCGGGGGGCGCTGGCGCCTATCTCAGCTACAATCAATTTTAAACTTCTCGCGAAGTATCCTGTTGGAAATGTCGCGGTATGATATGACGCGTATGGTGATGCGTGCGCGTGATTTCACGGATTGTAGCGGACATTTTGTTTCAGCCCGATCCCAGCTGTAAATTGTCTGCTGCAATCGCATAATTCCACAGTATTCTGGACATCTGTGTTGCTGAATCTTTTGCAATTTTTTCAATTAATAATGGAGACGTCAAAGAAGAAAGATGTAGGTGGAAAGCGGTGTATTGCGGCCGGCTGTAGCAACACAAACACGACCGGTGTTTCCTTGTTTACATTCCCTAAAGATGACGGTGAAGCTTTAATATGGAACAGAGCGGTCAAGCGAACATGGTGCCCTACCACATGTCAGCTGGCAGTTTTCGGTGAGAAAATGGTGACAATAAGTCGGCTCTTACCATAGACATGAGCGGAGAGCTTGCGTCGTTCCTCGTGCACTTGTCAAAGAGGTAGCTGCGGACTCTCTTGCCTCCTCCGACCGGCCGCCCCCGAACGTGGGATGCTTCCACCGTGGAGGAGGAGGGAAAAACAATCTCAGCCCGGCCCCAACGGCTGCCTTCGCTTCGCCTTGTCGAGAAATTTGGCTTCCCTTAGAGACACTGGCGGTCACCACACTCGTGGCCACACCCCTCCGACTTTCAGGTACGACCATATAATCTCACTACAACACTAGTAACACAATAAACAGATTAGGGATTTTCCAGGATTATCCTAGTAAATGTGTCTAATAACATCTGAATCGCTCCCACTGCCCTCCTCTTTTTTTTTTCTTTTTCTATTCCTTCACTCTCACTTTCCTCATCCACAAATCGTTCATCCTCGCTCAAATTAACGGGGAAATCGTCGCTTTCTCGGTCCGAATCGCTCTCGCTGCTGGTGGCCATGATTGTAAACAATATTCAGATGTGAGGAGCTCCACAACCCGTGACGTCACGCGCACATCGTCTGCTACTTCCGGTACAGGCAAGGCTTTTTTATTAGCGACCAAAAGTTGTGAACTTTATCGTCGATGTTCTCTACTAAATCCTTTCAGCAAAAATATGGCAATATCGCGAAATGATCAAGTATGACACATAGAATGGACCTGCTATCCCCGTTTAAATAAGAAAATCTAATTTCAATAGGCCTTTAATTGTATGTAAATGAAAGACAAAAAAATGATTATCATTACACTTCAACATCTCTAACATGTGAATTCTGCCTCTTTGCTCATTCAGCATTGCGAATGAAAACATGCTCTTAATTGTCATGCCCTGGATAATGTCAAATAATATTATATTTACGTGTCAACTAGGTAGTAAAAAAAAAAAAAAGCTGGCGCTCTACTGGCATGCTCGGTCACGTCGTTAGTTAATGTTTGTTACCGGGGGGCCGCCAGAAATGATTACACACTTATGATTGATTAAACAGTTCATTAAAAACATGTGTCGCCGCCAACATGGACTCATTTCAAGGAAGGTAATTCTGTGCAACTGCGGCATCAATTAAAGCTGATTGTAATTTAGTGCATTGCTGTGCGCTGACTTGAACATTATTTCATGTCAACATGGAAATGATGTACGATGTTGATGTCATCTCTCCGCTGTTATGAACATGGGAACCAAGGTCACGACTCAAGCAGCATTCTAATAAGTCTCTCTGTTATTTTTATCTGAAGGACTTCTAATTGGTTTTTTTTTCTTCTTTCAATTAACTTTAGGAAAATATAAGCTGAGCTGAGATTAATATGACTTTTTGAGCCACACTTCAAACCTTATTTTCATTACAAGTTTAATTACAAGAATAAAGTTCAGTTTTAATTTTAAAATATATATTTTTTGTAGTATCATAATATTACGTGGAATAATGTTTTAATCCTTCAACCATGTACTTCAGGTATTGATTGCCGTGTGTGTGTGTGTGTGTGTGTGTGTGTGTGTGTGTGTGTGTGTTGTTTGTATATAATACATGTGTATATATATGTGTGTATATACATGTATGTATATATATATACATATACATGTGTGTATATATGTATATATACAGGCATATATGTGTGTATTTATATATATATATATATATATATCTGTGTGTATATATGTATATATCTGTGTATATATATATATCTGTGTGTATATATGTATATATATATATATATATGTGTGTGTATATATGTTTGTACATGTATATGTGTATAGATTT
>NC_084616.1:14081511-14274011 GCF_033978795.1 Nerophis ophidion | reverse complement strand
ATATATATATATATATATGTATGTATGTATGTGTGTGTGTGTGTGTGTGCGTATAAGTATGTGTGTATATATGTACATATATGTGTATATATATATAAATATATATATATATATATATATAAAGTTAATTGAGGTAAATTATGTAATATAATGTGTTATTGAACAAATGAGTTGATTAAACTAGTTGAATGAATGAATTATTTAATGAGTCAATATATAAATTGAGTTATTGAAAATATTAGTGGATGAATGAATGAATGAGTTCACAAATTGTTGAATGAACGAGTGAAGGTATGAAGCATTTCTTGAATAAATGAGTTGACGAATGAACGCGTTCATTTAGATAACAGAATGCGTTATTGAATGAACGAGTTATTAAATTAACGGATTAATTGAATGAGCAGCGTAAATTAATTATTGAATAAATGAGTTGATGAATGAATGAGTTAGAATTAGTTAATAAAATATGTTATTGAATGAATTAAAGGGTTATTGAATAAATCAAATAATGAGTTTAATAAGTTCATAGAATGCGTTATGGAATCAATGAATACATGAGTTGTTATTTAAATAAGTTGAATGAATGAGCGGAGTTGATTAATTATTGAATGAATTAGTTATTTAATGAGTCAACAAATGAATTAATTATTTAACGAGTCCAGAAATGAATTGAGTTATTGATGAAATGACTTGATGAATCAATGAGATCATGAATTATTTAGTTATTTGAATGAGTTACAGAATGAATTAGTTCACAAATAATTGAATGAACGAATGAATGAATGAACCATTTCTTGAATAAATGACTTGATGAATGAATGAGATCATCAATTAGTTATTTGAATGAGTTGTAGAATGAAATTAGTTCACAATTTATTGAACGAACGATTTTTTGAATAAATGAGTTGATTAATGAATGAGTGAAAAACTCAATGAACATGTTAATGAATGAATAAGGGCGTAAATTAGTGACTGAATAAATGAGTTGAATGAATGTGTCATGAATGAAGGAATGAGTTGAATGTTTGAGTCATTGAATGAATAAAAGAGTGAATGTGCTGATTAATGTGTATATAAATCAGTTGAATGAATGAATGAAAGATTATTTTAATTGAGTTAAGTCTTGATGCTGTTGTGTTCGTTGGTCACTCGCCTGCCAAATGACGTGGAAAACACCAAAAAGGCAAACAAAATGAAAGTGAAAAGGGGGCGGGGCTTCGGATGGTTATTAGTGAAACGTCTATAAAAAAAAAAAAATACTGTTATTTGTTTTGGAGCAGTACACAAATGCTGGAAGAAGAAGAAAAAATAACTCTAGAGGTCAAAGGTCACATACATGTACACGTTCAATACAACATTTCAAAGTGAAACAAAATCCAAAAATACTTAAAAAGGTTGAAAGTGCTAAAACTCCGATTAGCTCACAGAAACCCAGGGAGGACAAACTTAATACAACTGCCTTCTTTTCTTGATTTTTATTCGGCCTTTTTTTCTTTCTTTCTGAACATCTTGAGAGGTATTTGTTACAAAAACATCAAACGCTACAAATTTGGCTTCTTTTTCGAAACAACCTTAATCATGATGTACTTTCATCTTAATGTAGATCTTTTTTTTTTTTTTATATTATTTTCTGCGATTTTCCTTATTCAAAAAGGTGCTAATTCCTTTATAATCAATACGTCATGTGACTTGTGTATAAGAGACACAGTGTTAAGTACGTTGCCGGGGCAAAACAATTTTTAAAAGATTATTTCTTGAATTGGAATATGTTGTAGGAGAGATTAATAACTGCGACTAATACTTTAAAATATATATATATATACATATTCGTATATACACACCAATGCTAGCTGACTTTTTGACTGTTCAGCAGCAGCAGCTAGCTAGCAGCCTGATGCTTGTATCTCTTTCCTTTATATATATATATATATATATATACATATATATATATATATATATATATATATATATATATATATATAGCAATTAAAGTGGTCACCATAGATACGTATGTGTATATATGTATGTACATATATATGTATGTGTATATGTATATGTGTATATATATATATATATATATGTGTATATGTATATGTGTATATATATATATATATATATATATATAGGCAGTTTTCGTTGTAAATTAGTGCGACCCCCCACCCCTTTTAAGGGGACGGGCAATATGCGCATGTGTAAAGTTAGGAGGACATGCCTCATTTAGCGCAAAAAAGTCGTTTGGTTTAAGCCAGGTTTCGCTGAGACCGATGACGTTAAGATTGTTGTCTCTGATGATATCATTAACTAACAACGTTTTGGGAGACAATGATCTTATGTTTAAAAAACCTATATTATAGGTAGTGGGATGTTTTAGGGAGTTTTTGATCAAATTATCCGTAGTAGCAATATTAATAATGTTGTGTTTATTATGCCCAGTGCATTTAGTATAATTACGACCATATCTAGGAATTGATACGACGGGAATTTTCCGATTGTTTGATACATACAGTATATATGTTGACCACTTTAACTGCTTATGTGTATATACACATAAACATATATATACTGTATATATATATATATACTGTATATATATATCCATCCATCCATTTTCTACCGCTTATTCCCTTTCGGGGTCGCGGGGGGCGCTGGCGCCTATCTCAGCTACAATCGGGCGGAAGGCAGGGTACACCCTGGACAAGTCGCCACCTCATCGCAGGGCCAACACAGATACTAAATTGACCCTAGTGTGTGAATGTGAGTGTGAATGTTGTATATATATATATATATATATATATGTATATTTATATATATATGTATATATATATATATATCATATTCATATTTTTATATGTATTTATAAATATGAATACAAAGTTGGCACAGCACGTAGCTAAGCGATTGTGCAAAAAGGTAGTTTCTTCTCCCCAGGTTTTGGTTAAAAAAAAAAAAAATACAAATGAGGTGATGTGTTGTGTTGTTTTTTTCTCTCGAGGTTTTTTGTACAAACAGACAATAACAACAATATCCACAAAAACAACTACAAAAAAAAAAATAATAATAAAAATAATAAAAGCGACAACCTGCGGACGTCGCCGTTATTTCAGACCCTTTTTTGCGTTTTCTTTGACTCTATCAAGCAGCCGAGAGAGAGAGAGAGAGAGAGAGAGAGGAGGAGGAGGAGAAAGGGGGCGGGGTTGAGGTTTGCCAAAGTGGGCGTGACTGATGAACACTGTTAGTTGGGTTGGTTTGTGTGACATCTTCAACAGAATCAAGAAAAATAAACAAAAGAGCTCATCTGGTGGTCTGTGGTCGTCAGCAACCGCAGCTCCGAGCAGCAAGATGACCTTTGATTTTATTTATGTGCGCCGTTGTGTTAACATCCTTGGGGGAGGGGGGGCGTGGCCTAAAGCGCGGGCCACGCCCTTGAATAACAGCAGTGGAGTAGAAAGTTCAAAGTTCACCTTCAAATAGCAGCAAAAGGAATCCTTTGTACACAGAAGTACATTCGTTACACGCCAGTGACTACTTTATATCATTTATTTGTATTTTATTACTATATACTATTAAGTATTATAACTGTAATTAATCCAATTAACATCTATATTTAATCCAACCAAGAGTCCCCTCTTGTCGCCAGGTTGTAGAAACTAATGAGCACCGTGGCTGTAGGCAACCTCCCGATGGATTTTTTTTTTCTTTCTGAATTCCACAAGATGAAATGTGACGAGTCATCATCAGCATCCAGTAGTCGTATATTGCTCTGCATGCGCTATAAAATGTTGCCAGCCGCCGAAAGTCAAATGTTTACTGTAGCATTATTACAGGGGTGTCCCAACTTTTTGACTTAGGGGATGTATTGGGCTAAAAAAAAATAGTTTGAAGGCCGAAAGACTGCAATAAAACTATATATGTGTGTGTGTGTGTGTGTGTGTGTGTATATATATATATATATATATATATATATATATGTATATGTGTATATATATATGCATATGTATATGTGTATATATGTATGCATATGTATATGTGTATATATGTGTATATATATATGCATATGTATATGTGTATATATGTGTGTATATATATATGCATATGTATATATGTATACATATATGTGTATATGCATATGTATATATGTATAAATATATATGTGTATATGCATATGTATATATGTATACATATATGTGTATATGTATATACTGTATATATATGTATATATGTATGTGTATATACATGTGTATATATATATGTTTGTATATATGTATGTATATATATATATAAATATATATATGTATATATATATACATGTATATATATAATTATGTATATATGTATATATATATGTATGTATATATAGATATATATATATATATATATATATAAATATATGTATGTATGTATATATGTATGTATATGTATGTATGTATATATCCATCCATTTTCTACCGCTTATTCCCTTTTGGGGTAACGGGGGGCGCTGGCGCCTATCTCAGCTACAATCGGGCGGAAGGCGGGGTACACCTTGGACAAGTCATCACCTCATCACAGGGCCAACACAGTTGTATATATATATATATATATATGTATATACATATAAATATATGTATATATGTATGTATTTATATATGTATATATGTATATATGTATTTATGTATATATATGTGTATATATATATATGTGTATATATATTTATATATATTCATGTATGTATGTATGTATGTATGTATATATATATATATATATATATATATATATATAGATATATGTATATCCAATAGTATATATATTAGATTATATGTATACAGACCGGCCCCCCGCCAAATATTTTTAACCCAATGCGGCCCCAGAATCAAAAACTTTGGGGACCCCCGATGTAAATAGTCAAGTTGTGTCCAAACTTTTGGCCTGTATTGTATATTAAAATAAATGAAAATGAAACGTGTGTGTCCGTCGATACTGGACAAAAAAAATAAAGAACATATATGAAAATGACTCGTAAAAACGCGTCTTTTAACTTTCTACATCCACTGCTCGTGACTTTTCGAGGTGTCGGGGTTAACTTTGGGCTCAGGGTTCTAAACGGCTTTAAAAAAAAACAAAAAAAACAAGCGTAATTCATTCCGGAATAATGTTTTCTCCCCCAAAAAAGTCCACATCTGGACTGGTTCTAGCTGGTGGAAACGTAAGCGACTACGAAGCTACCGCTGATAAATACACTCTCGTCGAGTGAGTCCTGGTTGCTAATCAAGTACGCTTGAAGACTTAACGGGAAAAAAAAAAAAGCGAATACTTCATCCATGTTTGCAAGATACAAACCAAAGTCCAACAGCACGTATTTGACCAGCTAAAACACATATTTACTCAAATCATCCATGAGATATTTCGTACACTGCAATAACATTCTTTAACACATTTTTTTTTTATTACTCCTCAGCTGTCTTTTCTCGTTGTTTTTTAAGCATTCACATATATCAGGGATCCTCGTCACGTCTTTGTCGCCCAAAGAGGTCGGAATTTAGCCGCAAATTGTACGCAAAAGTTTCAGCATTTACTACAAACTCAAAAAATATATGATTTTTACTGAAATAATAACATGACAACACGACCGGGTAATACAGAGCCACCGATACCAATACCGATACTGTGGCAAATAAATAATACACTACTGATATCAGATCAAACGTTCACTTGTCAAATATAATTATACAATAGAATCAAATGATACTTGCTGATAACTTTCCGGTCCTATTCTATATCATAACTGTACTGTCCAGTTGTTATATATTAATTTATTCCACTTATGATTCTCATTTGCAAGTAGTATACAGTACGAAAATCACGTATTTATCACTAGGGATGGGTGCCGTTCACATTTGCCCGGTATTCAACGGGACCAATTTTTGGCAATTTTTGTGTGTTAATAAATATTAATTGTTTTTGATAGTAAAATCTAATTTTTATTGCAATATTTTAAAATGAGCTGATAATGAAAACGGTTACGTCATCCGACATTAAATTGCAATTATAGTCCCAAGTCCAAGACGTTAGGTGGCAATGGTGTATACCTTGGGTGTGTGTTTTGTTGCACCCTACAAAGTGTTAATACTGTAAGTTTTTTACCTATTACGCACCCGCTGTTTGATTGTAACGTGTATCTGAGTTGTAGCTTTCATTAACAAATTTGGAGGTGTTGAAATCGCCATGTAAAATTTCCAATGCTAATCAGCATTAGCAAAGTCAATGTATTTTAGCATCAAGCTATAGCTAACATCTTTAAAAATGAGCTGATGATGAAAACGGTTACGTCTTTCTCATTTGCAACTACTGACTGACATTAAATTGCAATTATAGTCGCAAATCCAAGACATTAGGTGGCGGTAGTGTGTTTTGTTGCACCCTAAAAAGTGTTAATACTGTAAATATTGTACTTATTACGCACCCACTGTTTGATTGTAACATGTATCTGAATTGTAGCTTTCATTAACAAATTATGAGGTGTTTAAATTGCCTTGTAAAACTGCCAATGCTAATCAGCATTAGCAAAGTCAATGTATATTAGCATCAAGCTAAGGCAAAAGTCTTTAAAAATGAGCTGATAATGAAAACTGTTATGTCTCTCATGTGAAAGTACTGACTGACATTAAATTACAATTATAGTCGCAAGTCCAAGACATTAGGTGGCGGTAGTGTATACCTTGGGTGTGTGTTTTGTTGCACCCTAAAAAGTGATAATACTGTAAATATTGTACTTATTACGCACCCGCTGTTTGATTGCAACGTGTATCTTAGTTGTAGCTTTTATTAACAAATTACGAGGTGTTGAAATCGCCATGTAAATTTTCCAATGCTAATCAGCGTTAGCAAAGTCAATGTATATTAGCGTCAAGCTAATGCAAAAGTCTTTAAAAATTAGCTGATAATGAAAACTGTTATGTCTTCCTCATTTGCAAGTACTGACCGACATTAAATTGCAATTATAGTTGCAAGTCCAAGACATTAGGTGGCAGTAGTGTAGATACTTGGGTGTGTGTTTTGTTGCACCCTAAAAAGTGTTAATACTGTAAGTATTGTACTTTTTACGCACCCGCTGTTTGATTGTAACGTGTATCTTAGTTGTAGCTTTCATTAACAAATTAGGAGGTGTTGAAATCGCCTTGTAAAACTGCCAATGCTAATCAGCATTAGCAAAGTCAATGTATATTAGCATCAAGCTAATGCTAACGTCTTTAAAAATTAGCTGATAATGAAAACGGTTACGTCTTTCTCATTTGCAAGTACTGACGGACATTAAATTGCAATTATAGTCGCAAGTCCAAGACATTAGGTGGCGATAGTGTATACCTTGGGTGTGTGTTTTGTTGCACCCTAAAACGTGTTAATACTGTAAGTATTGTACTTATTACGCACCCGCTGTTTGATTGTAACGTGTATCTTAGTTGTAGCTTTCATTAACAAATTACGAGGTGTTGAAATCGCCATGTAAATTTTCCAATGCTAATCAGCGTTAGCAAAGTCAATGTATATTAGCATCAAGCTAATGCAAAAGTCTTTAAAAATGAGCTGATAATGAAAACGGTTACGTCTTTCTCATTTGTAAGTACTGACGGACATTAAATTGCAATTATAGTCGCAAGTCCAAGACATTAGGTGGCAGTAGTGTATAAACTTGGGTGTGTGTTTTGTTGCACCCTAAAAAGTGTTAATACTGTAAGTATTGTACTTTTTACGCACCCGCTGTTTGATTGTAACGTGTATCTTAGTTGTAGCTTTCATTAACAAATTACAAGGTGTTGAAATCGCCATGTATATTTTTCAATGCTAATCAGCATGAGCAAAGTCAATGTATATTAGCGTCAAGCTAATGCAAAAGTCTTTAAAAATGAGCTGATAATGAAAACTGTTATGTCTTCCTCATTTGCAAGTACTGACCGACATTAAATTGCAATTATAGTCGCAAGTCCAAGACATTAGGTGGCAGTAGTGTAGATACTTGGGTGTGTGTTTTGTTGCACCCTAAAAAGTGTTAATACTGTAAGTTTTTTACCTATTACACACCCGCTGTTTGATTGTAACGTGTATCTTAGTTGTAGCTTTCATTAACAAATTAGGAGGTGTTGAAATCGCCTTGTAAAACTGCCAATGCTAATCAGCATTAGCAAAGTCAATGTATATTAGCATCAAGCTAAAGCTAACATCTTTAAAAATTAGCTGATAATGAAAACGGTTACGTCTTTCTCATTTGCAAGTACTGACGGACATTAAATTACAATTATAGTCACAAATCCAAGACATTAGGTGGCGGTAGTGTATACCTTGGGTGTGTTTTGTTGCACCCTAAAAAGTGTTAATACTGTAAATATTGTACTTATTACGCACCCACTGTTTGATTGTAACATGTATCTGAGTTGTAGCTTTCATTAACAAATTACGAGGTGTTAAAATCGCCATGTATATTTTTCAATGCTAATCAGTATTAGCAAAGTCAATGTATATTAGCATCAAGCTAATGCAAAAGTCTTTAAAAATGAGCTGATAATGAAAACTGTTATGTCTTTCTCATGTGCAAGTACTGACTGACATTAAATTGCATTTATAGTCGCAAATCCAAGACATTAGGTGGCGGTAGTGTATACCTCGGGTGTGTGTTTTGTTGCACCCTAAAAAGTGTTAATACTGTAAGTATTGTATTTATTACTTATTAATTGTATTGTGTATCTTAGTTGTAGCTTTCATTAACACGTTAAGAGTCATTGAAATGGCAATGTAAAATTGCCAATGCTAATCAGTAGCAAAGCCAATTTATATTAGCATCAAGCTAATGCAAACGTGGAGCCTTGCTTTACTTTTTGAGGCCAATTTCTCTGTTGATGTTGGAAATTGCAACATTACCAAGAGGTAGTTTGGTTTAGTCCGGTTCTCGGTACCGCTGGAGTGCAGAGAGTCGGCAACCGGGCGTGACGTCATGCGCAACCTTGGTACCATCGGATTTTACGTGAGTCGGTGCCCATTTAGACCACTCGGATTTGGTCGCTGCCAAAAAAAGTACTGGATTTGGTACCCATCCCTATTTGCTGCTGTGAATTATCCTTCCATCCATTTACTACTGCTTGTCCCTATCGGGGTTTCCAGTAAATTAATTTTTACGGCGCAGGAATTCGCTGCACATCTTAAAATGTGTCAAAGTCTGTTTGCAGAATAGGAGCTTTGCGTATAGTAGGCTTGGATGTAAAAAAATTTTTTTTAAGGCTGTCAAATTTAACTAATCACAAAAATATTACATTAATCATGTATATGAGCAAATGTATTTTTCATTTTATTTTGACCCCAAATGCTCCTTTACCTGAAAAGGGGCGCAGTTTGCATTCGTGACCAAATATTGGGCTCTTTTTTTATGGTTAATTTAAATTATACAAGTGAGTAATAATATGTGATTAATCATCATTGGGCCAAATTTAAAAGTGTAAATAATCTGATTTATTTTTATTTTTATGTGTTTCTTACTGACAAATGTTGAATTAGATAACATCACATGATTGATAACTGTTTATCTGGAAAACACATACTTGTCTAAATATCGATATTATAGTCGGAAAAAAGACGGCAGTATCGGACACATTGGTATCGGTGGCATGGCAGTTTGATATCGAACTGTTTAGTTTTTACTATAGAAGTTGTAATTAGGGTTGATTTTAATCACTGGTAATAAAAATACAAATAAACTTGACGAAAAATCCATATTTTGTACAAATTGTTTGTAGGGACAACTGTTAAATGCTCTTTAGTAAATGTATTTCTGCTTTGTTACGTAACATGACTTTTATTTTGAAGGTTGTGCAAGCAAACATGCTTTTATTGTGTAAAAGGCCTACTGAAAGCCACTACTACCGACCACGCAGTCTGATAGTTTATATATCAATGATGAAATATTAACATTGCAACACATGCCAATACGGCCTTTTTAGTTTACTAAATTACAATTTTAAATTTCCCGCGGAAGTATCATGCTAAAACGTCGCGGTATGACGACGCATTGTAGAGGACATTTTGTTCCAGCGCCGTTCCCAGCTATAAGTCGTCTCTTTTCATCGGATAATTCCACAGTATTCTGGACTTCTGTGTTGCTGAATCTTTTGCAATTTGTTCAATGAATAATGGAGACGTCAAAGAAGAAAGCTGTAGGTGGGAAGCGGTGTATTGCGGCCGCCTTTAGCAACACGAACACAGCCGGTGTTTCATTGTTTACATTCCCGAAAGATGACGGTGAAGCTTTACTATGGAACAGAACGGTCAAGCGAACACGGTTGGATTGGACCACACATGCGCAAAGTACAGTGTATTATGCAGCGATCATTTTGAAATATCGTGTTTCGAAGGGGGTCCCTTGTGAAGGGCAGAGATGGGCATCGCCACCACTTGTCGACTGGTGCTGAAGAACGGCACAGGGCCGACCTTCGGGTTGGACAGGTACGACCATATAATATCACTAAAACACTAGTAACACAATAAGCAGATATAATCCTAGTAAATTTGTCTAAAAACATCTGAATCGCTTCCACTGTAGTCTTTTTTTCTTTCCTAGTCCTTCACTCTCACTTTCCTCATCCACGAATCGTTCATCCTCGCTCAAATTAATGAGGAAATTGTCGCTTTCTCGGTCCGAATCGCTCTCGCTGCTGGTGGCCATGATTGTAAACAATGTTCAGATGTGAGGAGCTCCACAACCCGTGACGTCACGCGCACATCGTCTGCTACTTCCGGTACAGGCAAGGCTTTTTTATTAGCGACCAAAAGTTGCGAATTTTATCATGTATGTTCTCTACTAAATCCTATCAGCAAAAATATGGCAATATCGCAAAATGATCAAGTATATAAGAAAATCGCATTTCATGAGCTCAAATATAGCTACAAATGAGACATAATGATGCAATATGTACATACAGATAGCCTAATTAGCATTTTAGCATCGATTAGCTTGCAGTGACCAAATATATCTGATTAGCACTCCACATAAGTCAATAACATCAACAAAACTCACCCTTTGTGCATTCATACACAACGTTAAAAGTTTGGTGGACAAAATGAGAGAAAAAAAGTGGCATAAAACACGTCTTAGAAGGTCGTAGAAAGTTATACATGTAAACAAACTAGGGTGAGTTCAAGGACCGGCAAAATTAGTAGGAAAAAACGGCGCTCGCCAAATACTCGAATCAGTGAAGCATGTTTAACAACTACTCGAATCTGTGAAGCATGTTTAATATAAATAGTGTGCTTTATAGCTTTTAGGGAGGTTTGTGTTATGTTTGTCCTCCTACTGAAAAAACAAAAAATATATTTTTTCGCCTCATTTCCATTGTCATATACTTTTGAAAAAGCTCCAGAGAGCCACTAGGGCGGCGCTAAAGAGCCGCATGCGGCTCGCCGACCCCTGACATATACGATGTACTACAACTTCCTTTTCCGCTTTCATTCGCGAGTTCCTTAACACAATAAAAGCATGTCCGCTGGCGCAATTTTCAAAATAACAGTTACAAAACAGAAATACATTTACTAAAGCGCATTTTAACTTTTTGTACTATTTTGTACTGTTTTTTGTACATATCTTGATTATTGTTTCTCGTTTGTTTGTTTGTAAATGTTGAAATTTATAAATAAAAGTTAAAAAATAAGCATTTTAAAGGCCTACTGAAAACCACTACTACCCACCACGCAGTCTGATAGTTTATATATCAATGATGAAATATTAACATTGCAACACATGCCAATACGGCGGGTTTAGTTTACTAAATTGCAGTTTTAAATTTCCCGCGGAGTTTCTTGTTGAAAATGTCACGGAATGATGACGCCTCGGGTTGTAGCGGACAAATTAGCCCAGCACCACTCACAGCTAAAAGTCGTCTCTTTTCATCGCATAATTACACAGAATTTTGGACATCTGTGTTGCTGAATCTTTTGCAATTTGTTCAATTAATAATGGAGACATCAAAGAAGAATGCTGTTGGTGGAAACCGGTGGATTGCAGCTGCCTTTAGCACCGAAACACAGCCGGTGTTTCTTTGGAAGCTTTAACACAGCGCGGTCAAGCGAACATGTTCCTCTACGTCAACCAGCAAGTTTTTGGATGGGAAGATTGTGATATTAAGTCGGCTCTTACCGGAGACTTCAATCAATCAATCAATCAATCAATGTTCATTTATATAGCCCTAAATCACCAGTGTCTCAAAGGGCTGCACAAACCACAACACAAACCATTACGGCATCCTCGGTAGGCCCACATAAGGGCAAGGAAAACTCACACCCAGTGGGACGTCGGTGACAATGAGGACTATGAGAACCTTGGAGAGGACCACATATGTGGGCAACCTCCCCCCTCTAGGGGACCGAAAGCAATGGATGTCGAGCGTGTCTAACATGATACTGTGAAAAGTTCAGTCCATAGTGGACTTCAGTGGATTATGGGACCTCCTCCTGCAGCTCAAAAAGGCATTGGCTCCTCGGCTTCTCTCAGAGTGAAGTGAAGTGAATTATATTTATATAGCGCTTTTCTCAAGTGACTCAAAGCGCTTTACATAGTGACACCCAATATCTAAGTTACATTTAAACCAGTGTGGGTGGCACTGGGAGCAGGTAGGTAAAGTGTCTTGCCCAAGGACACAACGACAGTAACGAGGATGGCACAAGCGGGAATCGAACCTGCAACCCTCAAGTTGCTGGCACGGCCACTCTAACAACCGTGCTATGCCGCCAGAGACACCGGCGTTCACCGCAGCCATCCGACTTTCTGGTATGACTTTATAATCTCACTAAAATACTATTAACACAATAAGCAGATAAGGGATTTTCCAGAATTATCCTAGTAAATGTGTCTAATAACATCTGTATCGCTCACACTGCCGTCACCTTTTTTTTTATTTTTTTTTTAATAATGCTTCACTCTAACTTTTCTCATCCACGAATCTTTCATCCTCGCTCAAATTAATGGGGAAATTGTCGCTTTCTCGGTCCGAATAGCTCTAGCTACTGCTAGCTATGATTATAAACAATTTTCAGATGTGAGGCGCTCCACAACCCGTGACATCACGCGCGCATCGTCTGCTACTTCCTGTAAAGTCAAGGCTTTTTTATTAGCGACCAAAAGTTGCAAATTTTATCGTCGATGTTCTCTACTAAATCCTTTCAGCAAAAATATGGCAATGTCGCGAAATGATCAAGTATGACACATAGAATGGACCTGCTATCCCCGTTTAAATAAGAAAATCTCATTTCAGTAGGCCTTTAACACAATAAAAGCATATCCGCTGGAGCAACCTTCAAAATAACAGTCATATGTTACGTTACAAAACATAAAATAAATTTACTAAAGCACAGTATAACTTTGTGTACTATTTTGTACTGTCTTTGTACATGTCTTGATTATTGTTTCTCGTCTGTTTGTTTGTAAATGTTGAAATTTATAAATAAAAAAAGAGCATTTGAACAGTTGTCCCCTGACAACCCGACGAAGTTCCGAGTCTTTTCAGGGCGAGAAGTGTAACGAGGAAGTGTAAAGTGTATTCTGGGGAATCTAAACCTCCACAGTCGGAGGAAACAAAGCAGTAAAGATGAAGTGCCTTCTGCTAGGAAAAAAAAAAGTGCTTCTCTTGAGGAAAAGTAAAAAAACAAAAACAAAATTAAAAAAAACACTTTTCACATTTCTTTCTCCTTTTTTTTTTTCTATCCCGTTCAAACTTTCATAATGACCACGTGCTTTTCTTTTCCGACCAATTTTTCCTATCTGCGCAAAAAGAGCACTTTTTTTCCAGAAGAGAGTTACGGGGGGTGGGGCTTTTCTTTTTTGAGGTCGTTTTTTTTTTTCCCTGGACTTTCGAGTCATACTTGCCAACCCTCCCGAAATTCAGCGCCTCTCCCGAAAATCTCCTGAAATTCAGCGGAGCTGGAGGACACGCCCCCTCCAGCTCCTTTCACGTCCGCTTTCCCAAAATATAAACAGCTTGCCTGCCCAATCACGTTTCAACATCTACGGATTTGAATAAAAAAACTGCACACACGAGGAGACGAAGCAGAAGAACGAGGAAGTTACAGCCATGGCGACGCCGTCTGTAATAGAGCGATTACATGTTGTGTGTCGCCATCTCCTGGTGAATGTTGGCTATAGTGTTATGGGGTTGCTTTTTGATCGGCCGACGATTTATGGTGTGTTGCGCACCTGACGGCGAGCGACTCTTGGCAGAACAAAGCTTACTCAAATAGTGAAAGGGATGGCGTGGCGCAGTGGGAGAGTGGCCGTGCGCAACCCAAGGGTCGCTGGTTCAATCCCCGCCTAGTACCAACCTCGTCACGTCCGTTGTGTCCCGAGCAAGACACTTCACCTTTGCTCCTGATGGGTGCTGGTTAGCGCCTTGCATGGCAGCTCCCTCCATCAGTGTGTGAATGTGTGTGTAAATGGGTAAATGTGGAAGTAGTGTCAAAGCGCTTTGAGTACCTTGAAGGTAGAAAAGCGCTATACAAGTACAACCCATTTAAAGGTAAGTGTTGTTGTTGTTTTTTTTTAGTAACCAGCAACCACAGTACAGTTAGTAGAACAACTGTGTTTTTATTAGGTGCCGTCTGAAATGTAACTATTTATTTTAGTTATATATGTAATAAAATAAATATATATAGCTAGAATTCACTGAAAGTCAAGTATTTCATACATGTATGTATATATATATATATATATATGAAATATAAATGAAATACTCGAGTTGGAGGATTGTAGATGTAAATATACTCCTCGCCTCTTAACCACGGCCCGCCCCAACCACGCCCCCGACCCCCCGTCGTCCCCCACCTCCCGAAATCGGAGGTCTCAAGGTTGGCAAGTATGTTTCGAGTCTTTTTTTTTCGTCTCAAGGCGAGACGTTGGAGCGCGATTCTTACAATTACATCAAAGAAACACAAGAAAATATCCACTTCAAACGCTAAGTTGTTTTTTTGTTTTTTGTATCCGGGTCACAACAAATACAGATCATCTTCACTAAACTTTTATCTTTGATATATTTTTCTTCTAATATTGCTTTAGAGAGTAACGCAGAACCACGCCTTTTGGCCTACTGGTTCTGCCCGCTATACACTACTAAATAAGGGGTATAAATGGCGAAAAAAAGGGGGTTAATATGCGGTTATAACTACGGGGGGGGGAGGGAAATCCCAAATAAAAGCGATTTTCTTTGTTTTGCTTAAACGGGCCTTGAGTTTCCTTTTGAGGAAGAACGACAAAAAAAAACGCTCACTGGAAGGCCTGGTGGAAGCGTGGCAGCGTGGTGCTGCTGAGGCTGGAGCTGAACACTGGTGGGAGGGGGTGCAGGGGTCCGAGACCCAGGCCCCCGCCGGAGCTCTGCTGCTCCTGAGGTTGCGGTTGCAAAGAGGTAAGAGGCGCCGGCTCGGCGGCGTGCAGAGTCGAGGAAGACGAGGACGAGGAGGAGGGAGTCGCCGACGAGGTGTAGCCCATCACCAGCCCCCCGGCGCTCATGGGGGCGCTGTAGGGGGGCAGGTTGAGCGGGAGGAAGCCCAGCAGGCTGGAGAAGTCAACGTTAGCAGCACACAGGGACTCGGCGATCACCGCAGGGCTCTTGGACAGCAGGGGATCGCCGCACAGTTCTTCCGTCAAACCGGCGGGGGGCTCCAGTCCGTCCTTAGGCGGGGAAACAGCAGCGTGGGGCTCCGCCGAGGACCCCGGGCCGGGCAGCCCGCTCTGCAGATCCATGAGGAAGCTCTCCATCTCCACCTTCAAGGGTTTGTCCAGCAGGTATGAGGTAGATCCCAGCTGGTACTTGGGCGCCTGCTGGGGGTGGTGCTGCTGCTGCTGGTGGGGCGGGGAATGGTGGTGGTGGTGGTGGTGGTGATGGTGGTGGTGGTGGTGGGAGTGCGGGTGCAGGGATCCAGTGGGCTCCATGTGGCAGCTCATGGCCGCCGAGAGGGGCGCGGATATGAGCGGCGGGTGCGGGTGCGGGTGAGGGTGCGGGTGGGCCACCCCGGAGTTGGACATGGCCTGCAGGTGGTGGGGGTTGTACACGCCCATGGGGAAGGGGGCCCCGCTCGGGAAGGGCTTGCCCATCATGGGGTCCTTGTTGGGGGCCATGCTGCACATCATGGGGCTGAGCTCCTCCTTCACCGAGCAAGGCGGCGAGCCCGAGGTGAGGAGGCCCAGCATGTCCGGCGGCTCCGTCTTGATCTTCAGCAGCTCCTGCGAGTGGCTCTTCTTCACGTGGCGCGTCAGGTGGTCCTTCCTGCCGAAGCGCTGGGCGCAGTACTGGCACAGGAAGTCCTTGCGGCCGGTGTGCACCACCATGTGGCGCCGCACGTCCTTCCGCGTGTAGAAGCGGCGGTCGCAGTGGTCGCACGGGTGCTTCTTCTCCTTGGCGCCGCCCGACGACTTCCCCGAGTGGCTCTTGAGGTGCTCCAGCAGGACGGGCGTGTTCTCGTACCGCTGCATGCACACCTTGCAGGTGAGGTCGCCCGCCGTGGCCGAGTGCATGGCCACGTGGCGCTTGTAGCCCAGCTTGGTGTTGTAGTGCTTGCCGCACTCCTCGCACTTGAAGGCCTCCTTGTTGGGGTCGTGGGTCTGCAGGTGGTTCTTCAGGTGGTCTTTGCGGTGGAACATCTTCTCACAAAAGGAGCACTGGTGGGTCTTCTGCGGAGAATGCGTGGCCATATGCCTGCGGGGGGGCGACCACATGTGTTTTAGTGAGGAGAATCAACATGACAATTTTTTTTACAGCAGTTACTTGGACCAAAAATACAATATACTGCAAATTCCAAACTATAGGCCGCAGCTTTTTTCCTACGCTAAAACCCTGCGGCTTATAAAACGGTGCGGCTATGTTTTGGCGCCATCTTTTGGACGAGTTTACTCACTGCAGGTGCTGCGGTGCCCTTCTATTTAGACCAGTGGTTCTTAACCCGGGTTCGACCAAACCCTAGGGGAGTCGGCCTCAGGGGTTTAGCAGAGCCAGTCAAGACAAACCCAACTCATCCTTACTTGCCAACCTTGAGACCTCCGAATTTGGGACATGGGGGGACTGGGGGTTCAGGTGGGCAGGGTTTGGTGGTAGCGGGGGTGTATATTGTAGATTCCGGAAGAGTTGGTGCTGCAAGGGATTCTGGGTATTTGTTACGGTGCGGATGTTCTCCCGAAATGTGTGTGTCACTCTTGTTTGGTGTGGGTTCACAGTGTGGTGCGTATTTGTAATAGTGTTAAAGTTGTTTATACGGCCACCTTCAGTGTGACCTGTATGGCTGTTGACCAAGTATGCCTTGCATCGTGTAAAAGCCACATAAATGATGTGAATGCGCCGGCACGCCATTTTTTTGGAGGAAAACCGGACATGACGACAGGTTGTAGAGGACTGTAAAGGCAGTGCCTTTAAGGCACGCCCCCAATATTGTTGTGGAAATCGGGAGAATGGTTGCCCCGGGAGATTTTGGGGAGGGGCACTGAAATTAGGGATTCTCCCGGAAAAATCATGAAGGTTGGCATGTATGGACTCATCGTGTAGATAAAAACTTCTCCATATCGGCCTATTATGGATACGGCAACAGCAGAAGTCACACCGATTTGCAGGTGTGTAATTTGTCGTGGCCCTGCGATGAGGTGGCGACTTGTCCAGGGTGTACGCCGCCTTCCGCCCGATTGTAACCCCCCCACGGCCCCACAGGGAATAAGCGGTCGAAAATGGATGGTTGAATGGATAATTTGTCGGGAGTTCATGCACTGTTGGTTTTGTTCTTTTGAACAAGGTGATGTTCATGCACGGTTCATTTTGTACACCATGAACAAAAAACTATATAACTTTGTCTTAAATCTGAAATTTTTTTATTTTTTTTTCCACAAAAGAAGGGATTGGTGAATGCACGTATGAAACTGGTGGGGTTGGGAACCTCCAACAAGGTTAAAAACCACTGGTTTAGACTAAGCTTTCAACCGGACAGTCCATCTTCTAGCCGTCCATAGCGTTTCTACTCGTACGGATTCTTCATTCATCACTCTTAAGCAACGTTTTTAAGTTTTACAATATGGGTTATACTTCTATATCGCTTTTCCACCGTCAAGGTACTCAAAGCACTTTGACACTATTTCCAAATTCATGGCGGGAGCTGCCTTGCAAGGCCCTAACCACGACCCATCAGGAGCAAGAGTGAAGTGTCTTGCTCAAAGACACAACGGACGTGACTCGGATGGCGCAAGCCGTGGGTCGAACCAGGAACCTTGCCTCAACTAAAACAATCCCGTATTTCCTTCTGTTTATTGATTTCACCCGGAAGTACAAGTGCCGTTCCGTCTTCGAGTCATCCGTAGGGTTTCTACTTGTATGGATTCTTCATGAATCACTCGTTCGTAAGTTTTACAATATAACTAAAACTATTCATACTCGCCAAACCGTCCCATGTGTGATGTCTGTAGGAGTGTTTCCATGCATATTTGTACACATACTTGCCAAGCCTCCCGGATTTTGCGGGAGACTCCCGAAATTCAGCGCCTCTCCCGAAAATCTCCCGAAATTCAGGCGGAGCTGGAGGCCACGCCCCCTCCAGCACCATGCGGACCTGAGTGAGGACAGCTTGTTTTCACGTCCGCTTTCCCACAATATAAACAGCGTGTCTGCCCAATGACATTTTAACTGTAGAATGATCGAGGGCGATTTCTTGGTTTCTTATGTGGGTTTACTGTTAGGCAGTTTCATTAACGTCCTCCCAGCGCGTTAACAACACACAACAACAGCAGTCACGTTTTCGTCTGCCGTAAACAGCAATGTCGTGACACTCTTAAACAGGACAATACTGCCATCTACTGTACATGCACTACAACACCTCCAGGCGACTTCAACCCTTTACTAATACCCTCCTACATTCACATCCCATCTCCCCAGATTGTAAATAACCCAATGTAAATAATCGAATGTACTTCTAATGTATATACTTGTTTTTATGCTATCTGAACTCACTATGTTCTCTGCTCGCTATTAAGTCCAATGTCCATTTCTCTGTTGATGCAATTGTTGATGACTGAAGTACTGATATCAACCAAAGATCCTCATCCCACCCCCAGATTGTAAATAATCCCCACTGCCCCACCCCCCCTAGCCCCCACCTCCCGAAATCGGAGGTCTCAAGGTTGGCAAGTATGTTTGTACATGCTATCGTTATGTAATGAAGATCCTGCTGTAACCATTAGCCAATAAGCGAACAAGTTTACAAGTGTCTGTGTTAGTATTATTAACTTTACAATGGCATTATTTTTTTAATTGTTTCAGTTTTGTAAATTCACCAAAACTTATTGAGTCTGTTTAGCTGATTGGAGAGCTAACTTCCGCAGTTAGTGGGTCCATGGCGATGACTTCTGTTTTGTTTGATCGGCCATTTTACTGCCGTGTTACTAACACCATTTGGAAGCAATTAGGTGGGTAAATGAACATATAATATGGATAAATACATGTTGAGTAGATGTATAATTGCATGTACACTAGGAAGTAAATGTTTATGTCAGGGGTCACCAACGCGGTGCCCGTAAGGACCAGATGAGTCGCCCACCGGCCTGTTCTAAAATCACTTACCAGTGAGCTGCCTCTATTTTTTCAATTTTATTTATTTACTCGCAAGCTGGTCTCGCTTTGCTCGACATTTTTAATTCAAAGAGAGACAAAACTCAAATAAAATGTGAAAATCCAAGAAAATATTTTAAAGACTTGGTCTTCACTTGTTTAAATAAATAGATTTATTTTCATGGTTTGCTTCTTATAACTTTCAGAAAGACAATTTTAGAGAAAAAAATACAACCTTAAAAATGATTTTAGGATTTTTAAACACATATACCTTTTTACCTTTTAAATTCCTTCCTCTTCTTTCCTGACAATTTAAATCAATGTTCAAGTACATTTTTTTATTTATTGTAAATAATAATAAATAAATCTTTATTTATTTCTTAATTTTAGCTTCTGTTTTTTCGACGAAGAATATTTGTGAAAAATTTCTTCAAATTTATGATTAAAACAAAAATAAATAAAAATTCGGCCAAATCTATAAAATCTGTACAATCAAATGTAAACCTTACTTCAAAGTCTTTTGAATTTCTTTTAAATTTTTTGTTTTGGAAAATCTCGACGAAATAATGATTTGTCTTTGTTAGAAATATAGCTTGGTTCAATTTATTATATATTCTAACAAAGTGCAGATTGGATTTTAACCTATTTAAAACATGTCATCAAAATTCTAAAATTAATCAGGAAAAATTACTAATGATGTTCTATACATTATTTTTTTTATTTTTTCAAAAAGATTCGAATTATCTAGTTTTCCTATTCTTTTTTTCGGTTGAATTTTGAATTTTAAAGAGTCAAAATTAAAGATGAACTATGTTTCAAAATAAAATTTTCATTTTTTTTTGGAGTTTTCTCCTCTTTTAAACCGTTCAATTTTTCATCATTTATTCTCTACAAAAAATCTTCCGTAAAAGGAAAAAAATTGTACGACGGAATGACAGACAGAAATACAATTTTTTTTTTATATATATTGATTTTTTTATTAAAGGTAAATTGAGCAAATTGGCTATTTTGGGCAATTTATTTAAGTGTGTATCAAACTGGTAGCCCTTCGCATTAATCAGTACCCAAGAAGTATCTCTTGGTTTCAAAAAGGTTGGTGACCCCTGGTTTATATACTACATTACCCAGAATGCTTAGCGCCATAGGTCCGAGCAAAGCGGGAGGACGACAATTGTGTATTTTGATGAACAAAAAGTTCATATATTGTTACAAGTTGTTGTTCCTGCTTCACCAACGCAAGAAAAATAAGTTCTGATTAGACACGTTTGAGCAAAAATGACACTGATTGGCCGAAATATGCAGGGAAGATGTGGGCGTCGGACAAAATCGCAATGCTGTTCATAATTTGCAGGGATTGGTGGAATTTGTTTAAATTGGCAACATTGCGAATTCCTGTAGGAACTAATAAATGGTCAAAGAGGGCCAAGTTTTTCTTTGCTCTTTCTCATGCCTTATCAAAGTAAAAAAATGTAGTCATGTACAAAAAAGTGTGACAGTCGGAGTACCTGAAGAGTTTGTATTTGGAGCTGAAGGCCTTCGCACAGTGGGGCTGCGAGCAGTGAAAGGGTTTCTCTCCCCCGTGCGTCGCGGCGTGGAGGCGGAGCTTCTCCTGAGAGGCGAACAGAGCCCCGCACACCAAACACTCCTTCCCTCTCGCCCCCTCGTCTTCCTCGTCGTCCCTCTCTCTCCCCCTCTCTCGCTCTGTGCGCGGCAGCGGGCTGGCGCTCCCGAACAACTTGGCGGCGGCGGCGGTCCGTCGTCCCTCTTCCTCCGGCGTCAGTGCGGTAATACGTTGTGAGGCATCGGCGGCAGCAGCTGCCATGGCAGCCTTAGAGTGCCGCGGCCATGAAAGTCAGCTCGGGAGGGGGTGGCTCCCCCGCCTTGCGGGCGCAACGTCGAGCGGTCGGAGGGCGAGCTGGCGGGCGTGGTCAGAGGAGGCTTGGATGATGTCGCAGAAACATGGAGGTGATGAAGAATCTGCCGGAGGACACAAAGTACACGTTGTCTTTCCTTACTGGACTCACGCCGCTCTACAACAAAAAAGTCTAAAAGAAGCCAGGCGTCTTATATTCTAGATGGGAAAACCAAATACTGAATTGGGTTGCTGGGACAACAGCTCCAGCAGAGATCCCCAGACTTCCCTCTTCCGGGCAACATTAGCAACTTCCTCCTGGGGTATCCCGAAGTGTTCCCAGGCCAGAGAGGAGATGTAACCCTCCCCATCTGGTCCTTGGCCTGCCCCTGGGACTCCTCCCAGTGGGAGGTGTAACGAGGAGCTCCCTAGGGAGACGTTCGTGAGGCATCTGCACGAGGTGCCCGAACCTCCAAAGTTTGCTCCTTTCCAAGCCAAGGAGCCAGCGTAGGAGGCTCTTTCTACTCCGAGACTCTACTCCGAGTCTCTCTCGGGTGACTGAACTTCTCACCCTATCTCTGAGAGAGATGCCAGCCACCTTTCTGAGGAAACTCCCGAGGGAGACGCTCGTGAGGCATCTGCACGAGGTGCCCGAACCTCCAAAGCTTGCTCCTTTCCAAGCCAAGGAGCCAGCGTAGGAGGCTCTTTCTACTCCGAGTCTCTCTCGGGTGACTGAACTTCTCAACCTATCTCTAAGGGAGATGCCAGCCCCCCTTCTGAGGAAACTCCCGAGGGAGACGCTCGTGAGGCATCCACACGAGGTGCCCGAACCACCAAAGCTTGCTCTTTCCAAGCCAAGGAGCCAGCGTAGGAGGCTCTTTCTACTCCGAGTCTCTCTCGCGTGACTGAACTTCTCATCCTATCTCTAAGGGAGATGCCAGCCACCCTTCTGAGGAACCTCTCGAGGGAGACGCGCGTGAGGCATCTGCACGAGGTGCCTGAACCACCAGAGCTTGCTCCTTTCCAAGCCAAGGAGCCAGCGTAGGAGGCTCTTTCTACTCCGAGACTCTACTCCGAGTCTCTCTCGGGTGACTGAACTTCTCACCCTATCTCTAAGGGAGATGCCAGCCACCCTTCTGAGGAAACTCCCGAGGGAGACGCTCGTGAGGCATCTGCACGAGGTGCCCGAACCACCAAAGCTGGCTCCTTTCTAAGCCAAGGAGCCAGCGTAGGAGGCTCTTTCTACTCCGAGACTCTACTCCGAGTCTCTCTCGGGTGACTGAACTTCTCACCCTATCTCTAAGGGAGATGCCAGCCACCCTTCTGAGGAAACTCCCGAGGGAGACGCTCGTGAGGCATCCACACGAGATGCCCGAACTACCAAAGCTGGCTCCTTTCCAAGCGAAGGAGCCAGCGTAGGAGACTCTTTCTACTCCGAGTCTCTCTCGGGTGACTGAACTTCTCACCCTATCTCTAAGGGAGTTGCCAGCCACCCTTCTGGGGAAACTCCCGAGGAAGACGCTCGTGAGGCACCCACACGAGATGCCGGAACCACCAAAGCTGGCTCCTTTCCAAGTGAAGGAGCCAGCATAGGAGGCTCTTTCTACTCCGAGACTCTACTCTGAGTCTCTCTCGGGTGACTGAACTTCTCACCCTATCTCTAAGGGAGATGCCAGCCACCCTTCTGAGGAAACTCCCGAAGGAGACGCTCGTGAGGCATCTGCACGAGGTGCCCGAACCACCAAAGCGGGCCCCTTTCCAAGCGAAGGAGCCAGCGTAGGAGACTCTTTCTACTCCGAGTCTCTCTTGGGTGACTGAACTTCTCACCCTATCTCTAAGAGAGATGCCAGCCACCCTTCTGAGGAAACTCTCGAGGGAGACGCTTGTGAGGCATCTGCACGAGGAGCCTGAACCACCAAAGCTTGCTCCTTTCCAAGCCAAGGAGCCAGCGTAGGAGGCTCTTTCTACTCCGAGACTCTACTCCGAGTCTCTCTCGGGTGACTGAACTTCTCACCCTATCTCTAAGGGAGATGCCAGCCACCCTTCTGAGGAAACTCCCGAGGGAGACGCTCGTGAGGCATCCACACGAGATGCCCGAACTACCAAAGCTGGCTTCTTTCCAAGCGAAGGAGCCAGCGTAGGAGACTCTTTCTACTCCGAGTCTCTCTCGGGTGACTGAACTTCTCACCCTATCTCTAAGAGAGATGCCAGCCACCTTTCTGAGGAAACTCCCGAGGGAGACGCTCGTGAGGCATCTGCACGAGGTGCCCGAACCTCCAAAGCTTGCTCCTTTCCAAGCCAAGGAGCCAGCATAGGAGGCTCTTTCTACTCCGAGTCTCTCTCGGGTGACTGAACTTCTCATCCTATCTCTAAGGGAGATGCCAGCCACCCTTCTGAGGAAACTCCCGAGGGAGACGCTCGTGAGGCATCTGCACGAGGTGCCTGAACCACCAAAGCTTGCTCCTTTCCAAGCCAAGGAGCCAGCGTAGGAGGCTCTTTCTACTCCAAGACTCTACTCCGAGTCTCTCTCGCGTGACTGAACTTCTCATCCTATCTCTAAGGGAGATGCCAGCCACCCTTCTGAGGAAACTCCCGAGGGAGACGCTCGTGAGGCATCTGCACGAGGTGCCTGAACCACCAAAGCTTGCTCCTTTCCAAGCCAAGGAGCCAGCGTAGGAGGCTCTTTCTACTCCGAGACTCTACTCCGAGTCTCTCTCGGGTGACTGAACTTCTCAACCTATCTCTAAGGGAGATGCCAGCCACCCTTCTGAGGAAACCTATTTCGGCCGCTTCTATCCACTATCTTATTCTTTCGGTCGTGACCCACACTTCATGACCATAGGTGAGAGTAGGAATGCAGATAGTTTCTGGCTCAGCGCTCGTTTAGTCAGAACAGTGCTGCAGAGAGAATGCAACACTGCCTCAGCTGCTCGGATTCTCCGGCTGATTTCCTTCTCCATCTTTCCCTCACTCGTGAACAAGACCCCGAGATACTTAAACTCCTCCACCTTGGACAGAGTCTCGCTCTCTATCTGGACTGTACAAATCATCGGTTTCCTGCTGGGAACCATTTGCCTCAGATTTGGAGATGCTCATCCTCAGTCCAGCTGCTCAACACTCGGCTGCGAACCGATCCAGTGAGAGCTGAAGGCCATGAACCGATGGTGCCATCAGGACCACATCATCTGCAAAAAGCAGTGACGCAACCGTTAGCCCCTCGGGATGTATACCCTCTCCGCCATGGTCGCGACTCTGCCTAGAAATCCTGTTCATGAAAATCCCAATCAGAATAGGTGACAGAACGCAGCCCTGGCGGAGACCAACTCCAACTGGAAACGGATCCGACTTACATCCAAGCACCTGAACACAACTCTCGCTTTGGTTGTACAGAGATTGGATGGTCCTCAGCAGGGTCCCCCTCACTCCGTACTCTCTCAGCACCTCCCACAGGTCCCCCGGGGTACCCGGTCATACGCCTTCTCCAAATCCACAAAGCACATGTAGACTGGATAGGCCTTTTCCAGGATTCCCGCAAGAGTAAAGAGCTGATCAGTTGTTTCCCCGACTGGGACGGACTCCACATTGCTCCTCTCGAATCTGAGGTTCGACTATCGGCCGGAACCTCCTTTCCAGTACCTAGACGTAACCATTCCCAGGGAGGCGGAGTAGTGTGGTACCCCTGTAATTTGCACAGACCCTCTGGTGCACCTTTTCGGCAAAACACTGTCCCAGACTTCCACGCAATGTTGAAAAAGCGTTTCAACCACAGCAAAAAATGCAAATATAATTTAAAAAAAATTTTTAATTGTCATTATGAAATTTCAAAGTTATACAACAATAATCAATATGTATTTATTTTCAATTCAATTGTAGTATATTTTTGTAACATTATATATATTTGTATGTACTAATTTAAAAAAATTTGGAACTTTAATTATTTTAGAAAAAAATATTTAAAACATTTATTATTAATTTAAAATAAATATAATATTAGTATTGTTAATTTACAAAACCCAAAACCAGTGAAGTTGGCACGTTATGTAAATGGTAAATAATTTTACTTGATAATTAGACTGCAGAGACAAGATAATTAACGTTCCAACTTTTTTTTTTGCAATTAATCATTAACTTAAAATTTAATGACAGCAACACATTGCAAACAAGTTGTCACAGGGGCATTTTTACCACTGTGTTACATGGCCTTTCCTTTTAACAACACTCGGTACACGTTTGGGAACTGAGGAGACACATTTTTAAAGCTTTCCAGGTGGAATTATTTTCCATGGTAGACAGTTCTGGACCAAAGGGAGGCCAGTCTAGTATCCGCACTCTTTTACTATGAAGCCACGCTGTTGTAACACGTGGCTTGGCATTGTCTTTGCTGAAATAAGCAGGGGCGTCCATGATAACGTTGCTTGGATGGCAACATATGTTGCTCCAAAACCGGCATTAATGGTGCCTTCACAGATGTGTAAGTTATCCACGCCTTGGGCTCTAATGCACCCCCATACCATCACAGATGCTGCCTTTTGAACATGGTGCCTATAACGATCCGGATGGATCTTTTCCTCTTTGTTCTGGAGGACACGACGCCCATAGATACCAAAAACAATTTAAAATGTGGACTCGTCAGTCAACAGAATACTTTTCCACTTTGCATCAGTCCATCTTGGACTGACGCAAAGATGTACCGAAGCGTTTCTGGGTGTTGTTGATAAATGGCTTTGGTTTTGCATATAGTACTTGCACTTACCGGTGAAGGGACAAACTGTAGTTACTGACAGTGGTTTTTGGAAGTGTTCCTGAGCCCATGAGGTGATATCCTTTACACACTGACGTCACTTTTTGATGAGAGATCAACTTTTTGATGACATTACGGACTGCAGATGGTTAAATCCCTTCCTTGCAATAGCTCGTTAGGAAATGTTGTTCTTAAACAATTTGCTCTCACATTTGTTCACAAAGTGGTGACCCTCGCCCCGTCCTTGTTTGTGAATGACTAAGCATTTTACGGAAGCTGCTTTTTTTTTACCCAATCATGGCACCCCACCTGTTGCCAATTAGCCTGTTCCCACCTGTGGGATGATCCAAATACGTGTTGGATGAGCATACCTCAAGTTTGTCAGTCTTTTTTGCCACTTGTGCCAGCTTTTTTTTAAACATGTCGCAGGCATCAAATTCTAAATGAGCTAACATTTGCAACAAAGTTTACCAGTTTGGACGTTAAATATCTTGTCTTTGCAGTCTAGTCTATTTAATATAAGTTAAAAAGGATTCGCAAATCATTGTAATTTGTTTTTATTTACCATTTACACAACGTGCCAACTTCGCTGGTTTTGAGGTTTGTATATATTTGCATTTATTCATTTAAAACTGATTCAACTGTAATTATTTTAGACTAATTAATTATTTAGAAAAAAAATCTTTATAATTTAAAATAAATATCAACATATGTTATATGATATGTTTAATATATCTTTGTGTGTATTAACTGATTTTAACTGGTTAGTTTGAGTTTTATTGTCATATTTTGTCATCTCATAATCCGACGGATCATATTAGTTATGAAATAATACTCACAGTCCGGCTGTCTGGCACTTCTCTTACGTCGCCTCCTCAGCCGGTCCCAACGGCCACGCTTGGCGGCGAGCGACACCAAATATTCTTCTGCATCCTGACTCTTCTGCTGGACGCCAACACAAAAACAAAAATAAGCTGAGCAAAAAAAAACAAAAAAAAAAACATCTCAGATGATGCCGAATGGACTTTTTTAAAAAATGTTGTAGTATGTGACAAAAAAAATCTAGCCTGTGTGTGCCTCATACTTGTTAAAAAATATTATAGTTGACATTCAATATGTAACACATTTTGATTTATATAGTATTAGGTATTTCAAAGATATAAAGGAAAATCCTTCTTTTAAGAAAAAAAAAAAAAAAAAGGATCATTTCCTTTCAAATGTATCAAGCCCAAAAGAGCAAAATTTTGAGAATTTAATTTATGAAATTGAAATCCACTGTATTTCTTCATTAAAAATACTGTATGTTCAAAACACATAAGTTATTTCCCAAAAATATATTGAAAATAAGATCCGACAGAAAGTTGCAGGTAGTGTAAGATGCCACTAGAGGGAGCTCAATGATAAATCATGATGTCGCCAATAGTTCTTTACAGGTCATCTTTATATATACACTTGTGTGCGTGTCCTGTAACCCTTTACAAAAAAAAAATATATATATATATATACACATACATATATACAGTATATATATATATAAATATATATATTTGTATACACAGTATATATATATATATATATATATATATACATATATATACACATATATATGCATACATATATGCACATATATACATACATACATATATACACATATGTGTGTGTATATGTATGTATATAGATGTTTGTATACATATATATATATATATATATATATATATATATATATGTATATGTGTGTGTGTGTGTGTGTAAAGGCGCCAGCACCCCCTGCGACCCCAAAAGGGAATAAACAGTAGAAAATGGATGGCGGATGGATATATATATATACATACATACATATTTATACATACACACATATATACACACAGTATATATATGCATACACATATATATACATATATACACACACATACAGTATAAACATACAAACATATGTATATGTTTGTATATGTATGCATATATGTACGTGTATATATATATATATATATATATATATATATATATCACACACACAGTATATATACGTACACGTATATATACATACTTACATACATACAGACATACATATATACACATATATGTATATATATTTGTGTGTATTTATGTATGTATATATATATTCACACATATATATATATACATATACACACATATATATAGACGCATATATATGTATATAGATACAAATATATGTATGTATATTTAAAGTATATATGTGTATATATACATATATATGTATGTATATATATATATATACATGTGTGTGTATATATATATATATACATATATATATACACAGTATATATGTACATACACACACACACACATATATATATATATATATATATATATATATATATATATATATATATATATATATATATATATATATCTCCTTAGCCCCACCCCCTGGTGTCCTCTGTTACCTCTGCTATTGAGTGACTCAACCTTCAAGCCCAAGGTTGAGCGGACACAACTATGTCACGTGACTACAAAGTGTACACTTGTGTTGTAGTAGTAGTAGTAGTAGTAGTAGTAGTTTGTGAATGACACTTAATGTTACATTCTTGCGTACGTTTAACACCTTTACTCGTGTGTACCAACATACAGTGTGTGTACACATACTCACAGCATCCCTAATAAAACGCATACACACAAACCACTGCAATACATGGATACATTTTTACACAAAAACACAAATATATACAGTACTGTATGAACACCATGCACACAGTATACATAAAGGTAGTATAAGCACACACACATGTGTTTTCTTTCCACTCAAGCTGGAATGGTGCATTCAAGTACACCTCATACACAACACATAAAGATATATACTAAAATTGCTGCACGGCAAAAGGGTGAACAGGTGCCGTCGCCGAAATGACAAATACACCACACGGTGGCGCTAGTATCAAACCTAATAAGTCAGATAGACTTGAAATTTCTCAGCCATAACACTATATAACTTTAGCGTGTTTAGTCCAATCAGCATGGTATTTTGGACACGCCTTTCCAGGTGTGACAAGGGTTTCTGAACTTCGATTTTTAGGAGTAATTCCGGAAAAAGAAGATGGATGGATGGAGTATTCAAGGACAACATTAAAACAAATGTGTATATCAGTGGTGGGGAGGTTCAACTTTGGAATTCTCTTTACAATGAGAGAAAAGATTAAGTGTTTACATTTTGCTTTATATTTATTATTTTACTTACTTTTTGTCTGGTTTTGTATTTGTTTTGTATCCTCCCGTGATGTCTGTATTACTTTTTTTGGTACGTCATGAACTTTTACGCTTTTTGTTTTTTGTGTGTGTGTTTTTTGTTTGTTTTCATTGTATTTGGATGTATTTGTTTGGTTGGTATGCTTGTGAATCTGGGCTAGTAAGTAACAATAAAGAAGACTACTTATTATGTTGAAGTTAAAGTTAAATTACCAATGATTGTCACACACACGACTAAGTGTGGCGAAATTATTCTCTGCATTTGACCCATCAGCCTTAAACACCCCCCTGGGCGGTGAGGGGAGCAGTGAGCAGCAGCGGTGGCCGCGCCCGGGAATAATTTTTGGGTGATTTAACCCCCCAATTCCAACCCTTTGATGCTGAGTGCCAAGCAGGGAGGTAATGGGTCCCATTTTTACAGTCTTTTGTACGACTCGGCCGGGGTTTGAACTCACGACCTACCGATCTCAGGGGGGACACTCGAACCACTAGGCCACTGCGCACAAGGGGCCAGGAAATATAAGATTTTCTTAGGTGCGTAAATATGTGTTTAGTTGCTAAAGTTTAATTGTCTTTTGATCAAAAATGCCTGCGATGAGGTGGCGACTTGTCCGGGGTGTACCCCTCCTTCCGCCCGAATGCAGCTGAGATAGGCCATCAAAAAAGGGGACAAGCAGTAGAAAAATGGATGGATGGATGATCAAAAATGCACATCAATGAAGGAGACGGCGTGGCGGTTGGGAGGGTGGCCTTGTCAGCCAACCTGACGGTTCCCGGTTCAATCCCCACCTTCTACCGTCTTAGTCACGTCCATTGTGTCCTCGAGCAAGACACTTCCCCCTTGCTCCTGATGGGTCCTGGTTGGCGCCCTGCATGGCAGCTCCCGCTATCAGTGTGTGTATGTGTAAATGTGTTTGTGCAGGGATTGAACCAGGAACCCTCGGGTTGCTGGCAGAGCCACTCTCCCAACCGCAACACGCCGTCCCCCCATAAATAAGTGTGTATGAACAAATGAATGAATTAATGAATTAGAGCATGAATGTAAGAGAACGGATAAATGTGTAGGGTTATAAATGAGAAAATGAATGAGTGAAGAAAGGGGTGAGGGAACAAAAAGATGTGTATGAACAAATGAGTAAATTAATGAATTGGTGCAAAAATTAATGAGAATGGATGAATGTGTGAGGTTATGAATGAATAAGAGTGAATGAATAAGAGAATGAATGAATGAGGGAACAAATAAGTGTGTATGAACAAATGAGTGAATTTAAATGAATTAGTGCATGGATGAATGAGAATGGATGAATGCGTGAGGTTATGAATGAGAAAATGAATGAGTGAATAAAAGGGTGAGGGAACAAAAAGGCACGTACGAACAAATAAATTAATGAATTGGTGCATAAATGAATGAGAATGGATGAATTTGTAAGGTTATGAATGAATAAGAGAATGAATGAATGAGGAAACAAATAAACGTGTACGAACAAATGAGTGAATTTAAATGAATTAGTGCATAGATGAATGAGAATGGATGAATGCGTGAGGTTTTGAATGAATAAGACAATGAATGAGTGAATAAATGGTTGAGGGAACAAATAAGTGTGTATGAACAAATGAGTGAATTAATGAATGTGAGCATAAATGAATGAGAATGGATGAATTTGTGAGGTAATGAATGAATAAGAGTGAAAGAACAAGAAAATGAATATGTGAATAGATGGGTAAGGGAACAAAAAGGTGTGTATGAACAAATGAGTGAATTCATGAATTTGTGCATAAATGAATGAGAATGGATGAACGTGAGGTTATGAATGAATAGGAGTGAATAAATAAGAATGAATGAGGGAATAAAATAATAAGTGAGTGAAAGTGAAAATGAATTAGCGAGTGAGTAAATGAGTGAATAAGAGTGAGTGAATTAATGTGTGAACACATTAATAGGCAAGTGAATGAGTGACAAAATGAATGTGATTGAATGAGTATATAAATAAGCAAGTGAATGAATAAGAGTGAAAGAATAAGTGAATGTATGAATGAATAAGTGAGGTAATGAATTAGTAAATAAATGAGTGAATTAATAAATAAGAATATGAATGATGTACGTAATTAATGAGCGAAAAATTGGGTGAGTGAATAAATAAGTGTAAATGGTAGATGGGTTATACTTGTATTGCGCTTTTCTACCTTTTTCTAAGGAACTCAAAGCGTTTTGACACTATTTCCACATCCACCCATTCACTCACACACTAATGCCACGCAAGGTGCTAACCAGAACCCAAGGGTGAAGTGTCTTGCTCAAGGACACAACGGACATGGGATTGAACCAGTAACCCTCAGGTTGCTGGCATAGCCACTCTCCCAATTCGCGCCAGGCCGTCCCTATGACACCTGTGTTACCTCATGAATGCTAGCACGTCACAAAGCTTTGTCAACAACACCCGTAGGGGGCACCACACATCAGCGATTAAGTTAGCAACTTTGTTGTAATGTACATACTGTAGGGGTAAACAAACCGGGGTCAATAGCGGGAAATATTTAACGAGTACCATGAAGACTTTGTGTCATCATCGACTTGTTGTGTCACATATGTCACATGTGTGTGTTTCCACCGGGGCTTAAGAGGACCTGACAGCTGTGCATTGTGCGCTGTACATCACCCAGCAGGGGGGCTGCCGGGGGGTGACACCCATCCCATTGACCACCCTCAGGGAGCCCGGCTCCATTGTTGCAGGCTACCCACGTCGCACATTCCTGGCCTGAACCAACACAACAGCAACATGCGACACACATAGTTGGGCTCAAACACACACACATACATACTGGTTATCATTTGGGATGGGGACCAAGTTGTTGTTCGTGACTTGTGGGGACCACCCTTTCTACAGGTTGTGGAGGCATAACAAAAAATGACGTAAAATAACCACTTCCCAGTTAGCTCATACACGTCTTTAAATCTCTGGATTGATGAAGTAATGTGCTGATCAGTCTTACTGGGGACCTTGGGGTAAAGAGTTAATATGCTTCATTGGGACCAAGTTGTTGTTCGTGACTTGTGGGGACCACCCATTCTACAGGTTGTGGAGGCATAAAAAAAAATGAGGTGAAATAGCCACTGCCCAGTTAGCTCATGCACGTCTTTAAATCTCTGGATTTATGAAGTAATGTGCTGATCAGTCTTACTGGGGACCCTGGGGAAAAGAGTTAATATGCTTCATGGGGACCAAGTTGTTGTTCGTGACTTGTGGGGACCACCCTTTCTACAAGTTGTGGCGGCATAACAAAAAAAATAGGTGAGATGGCCACTGCCCAGTTAGCTCATACACATCTTTAAATCTCTGGATTGATGAAGTAATGTGCTGATCAGTCTTACTGGAGACCCTGGGGAAAAGAGTTAATATGCTTCATAGGGACCAAGTTGTTGTTCGTGACTTGTGGGGACCACCCTTTCTACAGGTTGTGGAGGCATAACAAAAAAATTAGGTGAGATGGCCACTGCCCAGTTAGCTCATATACATCTTTAAATCTCTGGATTGATGAAGTAATGTGCTGATCAGTCTTACTGGGGACCCTGGGAAAAAGAGTAAATATGGTTCATGAGGACCAAGTTGTTGTTCGTGACTTGTGGGGACCACCCTTTCTACAGGTTGTGGAGGCATAAAAAAAAATGAGGTAAAATAGCCACTGCCCATTTAGCTCATGCATGTCTTTAAATCTCTGAATTGATGAAGTAATCTGCTGATCAGTCTTACTGGGGACCCTGGGGAAAAGAGTTAATATGGTTCATGGGCACCAAGTTGTTGTTCGTGACTTGTGGGGACCACCCTTTCTACAGGTTATGGAGGCATAACAAAAAAAAAAGGTGAGATGGCCACTGCCCAGTTAGCTCATACACGTCTTTAAATCTCTGGATTGATGAAGTAATTTGCTGATCAGTCTTACTGGGGACCCTGGGGAAAAGAGTTAATATAGTTCATGGGGACCAAGTTGTTGTTCGTGACTTGTGGGCACCACCCTTTCTACAGGTTGTGGAGGCATAACAAAAAAAATAGGTGAGATGGCCACTGCCCAGTTAGCTCATACGCATCTTTAAATCTCTGGATTGATGGAGTAATGTGATGATCAGTCTTACTGGGACCCTGGGAAAAAGAGTAAATATGGTTCATGAGGACCAAGTTGTTGTTCGTGACTTGTGGGGACCACCCTTTCTACAGGTTGTGGAGGCATAAAAAAAATGAGGTGAAATAGCCACTGCCCATTTAGCTCATGCACGTCTTTAAATCTCTGAATTGATGAAGTAATCTGCTGATCAGTCTTACTGGGGACCCTGGGGAAAAGAGTTAATATGGTTCATGGGCACCAAGTTGTTGTTCGTGACTTGTGGGGACCACCCTTTCTACAGGTTGTGGAGGCATAACAAAAAGAATAGGTGAGATGGCCACTGCCCAGTTAGCTCATACACGTCTTTAAATCTCTGGATTGATGAAGTAATTTGCTGATCAGTCTTACTGGGGACCCTGGGGAAAAGAGTTAATATAGTTCATGGGGACCAAGTTGTTGTTCGTGACTTGTGGGGACCACCCTTTCTACAGGTTGTAGAGGCATAAAAAAAAATGAGGTAAAATAGCCACTGCCCAGTTAGCTGCAATCCACCGCTTTCCACCAACAGCATTCTTCTTTGACGTCTCCATTATTAATTGAACAAATTGCAAAAGATTCAGCAACACAGATGTCCAAATTACTGTGTAATCATGCGATGAAAAGAGACGACTTTTAGCCGTAAGTGGTGCTGGGCTAATATGTCCGCTACTACCCGAGACGTCACAAACACGCGTCATCATTCCGCGACGTTTTCAACAAGAAACTCTGTGGGAAATTTAAAATTGCAATTTAGTAAATTAAAAAGGCCGTATTGGCATGTGTTGCAATGTTAATATTTCATCATTGATATATAAACTATCAGACTGCGTGGTCGGTAGTAGTGGCTTTCAGTAGGCCTTTAAATCCCACATTCAATCCCACTGGATCCCAAAATTAATCCCATTGGATCACATGGAATCACACCTTGACACATACAGGAGTGGATCACATTGGATTCCAAATCCAATCCAAGTGGAACCCAAAATTAATCCCATTGGATCACATGGAATCACACATTGACACATACAGGAGTGGATCACATTGGATTCCAAATCCAATCCAAGTGGATCCAACTTTCAATTCCATTAGGTCCCACATTTAATCACATTTGATCCTTTTGGATCCAAATATCCATCAAATTGGATCTACATTGCATCACATGGAATCACACATTGACACATATAGGAGTGGATCACATTGGATTCCAGATTCAATCCCAGTGGATCAAACATTCAATCCCATTAGATCCCACATTGGATCCTGCATTGGATCCCAAATTTAGTCACATTACTGTAGATCTCACATTTGATCCCATTGGGTCCAAAAATCAAGCAAATTTGATCTACATTGCATCACATGGAATCACACATTGACACACACAGGAATGGATCACATTGTATTCCAAATCAAATCCCATTTGATCCTGCATAGGATCCCACATTTAGTCACATTAGGTCCCACATTTGATCCCATTGCATCCAAAAATCAAGCAAATTAGATCTACATTGGGTCAAATGGAATCACACATTGACACATAGAGGAGTGGATCGCATTGGATTCCAAATTAAATCCCAGTGGATCAAACATTCAATCCCTTTAAATCCCACATTTAGTCACATTTGATCCCGTTGGATCCAAAAATCAAGCAAATTGGATCTACATTGGCTCACATGGAATCACACATTGACACACACAGGAGTGGATCACATTGTATTCCAAATTCAATCACAGTGAATCAAAAATTCAATCCCATTAGATCCCACATTAGATCCTGCATTGGATCCCACATTTAGTCATAATAGATCTCACATTTGATCCCAAAATCAAGCAAATTTGACCTACATTGGATCACATGGAATCACACATTGACACATACAGGAGTGGATCACATTGTATTCCAAATCCAATCCCATTTGATCCTGCATTGGATTCCGAATTCAATCACAGTGGATCAAAAATTAAATCCCATTAGATCCCACATTAGATCCTGCGTTGGATCCCACATTTAGTCACATTAGGTCTCACATTTGATCCCATTGCATCCAAAAATCAAGCAAATTAGATCTACATTGGCTCAAATGGAATCACACATTGACACATAGAGGAGTGGATCGCATTGGATTCCAAATTAAATCCCAGTGGATCAAACATTCAATCCCTTTAAATCTCACATTTAGTCACATTTGATCCCGTTGGATCCAAAAATCAAGCAAATTGGATCTACATTGGCTCACATGGAATCACACATTGACACATACAGGAGTGGATCACATTGAATTCCAAATTCAATCCCAGTGGATCAAAAATTCAATCCCATTAGATCCCACATTAGATCCTGCATTGGATCCCACATTTACTCATATTAGATCTCACATTTGATCCCAAAATCAAGCAAATTTGACCTACGTTGCATCACATGGAATCACACATTGACACATACAGGAGTGGATCACATTGTATTCCAAATCCAATCCCATTTGATCCTGCATTGGATTCCAAATTCAATCCCAGTGGATCAAATATTCAATCCCTTCAGTTCCCACATTTAGTCACATTCGATCCCGTTGGATCCAAAAATCAAGCAAATTGGATCTACATTGGATCACATGGAATCACACATTGACACATACAGGAGTGGATCACATTGAATTTCAAATTCAATCCCAGTGGATCAAATATTCAATCCCATTAGATCCCACAGTGGATCCTGCATTGATCCCACATTTAGTCATATTAGATCTCACATTTGATCCCAAAATCAAGCAAATTTGACCTACATTGCATCACAGGAAATCACACATTGACACATACAGAAGTGGATCACATTGCGTTCCAAATTCAATCCCAGTGGATCCCACATTGGATCCCACATTTACTCACATTAGATCGCACAGTTGATCCCATTGGATCCAAAAATCAAACACATTGGATCTACATTGGATTACATGGAATCACATATGATCACATTGTATTCCAAATCAAATCCCATTTGATCCTGCATTGGATCCCACATTTAGTCACATTAGGTCTCACATTTGATCCCATTGGATCCAAAAATCAAGCAAATTGATCTACGTTGGATCACATGGAGTCGGACATTGACACATACAGGAGTGGATCACATTGGATTCCAAATTCAATCCCAGTGGATCCCACATTGCATCCTGCATTGGATCCCACATTTAGTCACATTAGGTCTAATTTTGATACAATAATACTTAAATATTAAACATTTTAAAGAAGCGTAGCGAAGCCTTTTTATAAAAAGGGGTCATTTAGGGCCATTTAGCTAGGACGGCATCATCTCTTTCCTTCATGACGATGACTTGAGCATTTTTTTCATTCACAAACCCAAAACCAGTGAAGTTCAAACTAGAAGACGTTATGTTTTGCAATAATTAGCTCATTTGGAATTTGATGCCTGCAACGCGTTTCAAAAAAGCTGGCACAAGTGACAAAAAAGACTGAGAAAGTTGAGTAATGCTCATCAAACACTTATTTGGAACATCCCACAAGTGAACAGGTTAACTGGGAACAGGTGGGTGCCATGATTGGGTATAAAAGTAGCTTTGAAATGCTCACAAACCAGAATAGGTCGAGGGTCACCACTTTGTCAACAAATGCCTGAGCAAATCATCCAACAGTTTTAGAACAACATTTCTCAACCAGCTATTGCACGGAATTTAAGGTTTTCACCCTTAATATCATCAAAAAGTTCAGAGAATCTGGAGAAATCACTGCAAGGCCGAAAACCAACATTGAACACCCGTGACTTTCAGATCCGGAAAGGCGGTACTGCATCAAAAAGCGACATCAGTGTGTAAAGGATATCACCACATGGGCTCAGGAACACTTCAGAAAACCACAGTCAGTTACTACAGTTGGACGCTACATCTGTAAGTGCAAGTTAAAACTCTAATGTGAAAAGCCAAAGCCATTTATCAACAACACCCAGAAACGCCGCCCGAGCTCATCTAAGATGGACTGGTGCAAAGTGGAAAAGTGTTCTGTGGTCTGAAGAGTAAACTTTTCAAATTCCATCCATTCATTTTTCTACCGCTTGCCCTGTTCAAGGTTGCGGGGGTTGCTGGAGCCTATTTTAGCTGCACATGGGCGGAAGGCGGGGTACACCCCGGACAAGTCGCCACCTCATCGCAGGGCCAACACAGATAGACAGACAACATTCACACTCACATTCACACACTAGGGCCAATTTAGTGTTGCCAATCAACCTATCCCCAGGTGCATGTCTTCGGACTTTTTATAATGTTTATTATTGAAGCAATATGAATGTTAAAGTTAAGGATTTGGGGGATTTCTGGTCACATGTGAGGGCACCAAAGGGACTTTGTATTAGTGCCGATGTTTTCAATGTGCTGTAAGTGGATTTTACTTTTTAAAATGTTTGTTATTGTAACAATATGGTTGTCAAAGTTAAGGATTTTGGTGATTTCTGGTCACTTGTGAATGCACCAAAGGGACTTTTGTATGAATGCCGATCTGTTAATGTACTGTAAATGGATTTTACTTTTTAAAATGTTTATTATTGTAACAATATGGTTGTCAAAGTTAAGGATTTCGGGGGATTTCTGGTCATTTGTGAGTGCACCAAAGGGACTTATGTGTGTGTGCTGATGTGTTAATGTGCTGTAAGTGGATTTTGCTTTTTAAAATGTTTGTAATTAATAAAGATTTTTTTTAAATATATTTTTTTAAATAATTAGAATTCAAATTTTTTTATTTTAAATAGTAAATAATGTTACAAAAATATACGACAATTTAATTGAAAATAAATACATATCGATTATTGTTGTATAAATATAAAATTTCATAATGACAATTTAATTATAATTTTTTTTATAATATATGCAAGAATGGGAAAGAATGGTTAAAAAAAAATGCCCCTGTGCCAACTTTTTTGGTGTAAGTTGAAAAGGATTCACAAATCATTGTATTCTTTTTTTTTAAATTTACCATTTATACGACACGCCAACTAAACTGGTTTTGGGTTTTTTGTATTAACAATATTATATAATATATATTAATATTTATTTTAAATTAATAAAATGTTGTTATATATATATTTTGTCTCAAATAATTATAGTTCAATATTTTTTTGAATAGTAAATGCAAATATTTATGTTACAAAAATATTCTACAATTTAATTGAAAATAAATACATATTGATTATTGTTATATAAATATAAAATGTTATTATTTTTTGATATATGCAAGAATGGTAAAAAAAAAAATGGCCCTGTGCCTACTTTTTGGGTGAAAGTTGAAAAGAATTCACAAATCATTTTTTAAATTTTATTTACCATTTATACGACGCACCAATTTCACTGGTTTTGTGTTTTGTATATTAACAATATTATATAATATATGTTGATATTTATTTTAAATTAATAGTTATTTTTTTTAATATTTTGTCTAAAATAATTAGAGTTCAATATTTGTTTTGAATAATAAATGCAAATATTTATAATGTTCCAAAAGTATACTGCAATTCAATTGAAAATGAATACATATTGATTATTGTTGTATAAATATAAAATTTCATTATGACAATTAATTTTTTTTTATTATATATGCAAGAATGGGAAAGAATGGTAAAAAATATTAACAATATTATATAATATGTGTTGGTATTTATTTTAAATTAATAGTTTTTTTTTCAAATATTTTGTCTAAAATAATCAGAGTTCAATATTTGTTTCGAATAATAAATGCAAATATTTATAATGTTACAAAAATATACTGCAATTTAATTGAAAATAAATACATATTGATTATTGTTGTATAAAGATAACATTTCATAATGACAATGTAATTTTTTTTAATTATATATGCAAGAATGGGAAAGAATGGTAAAAAAAATATTAACAATATTATATAATATATGTTGGTATTTATTTTAAATTAATATTTTTTTATATATTTGGTCTAAAATAATTAGAGTTCAATATTTTTTTAATAATAAATGGAAATATTTATAATGTTACAAAAATATACTGCAATTTAATTGAAAATAAATACATATTGATTATTGTTATATAAATATAACATTTCATAATGACAATGTAATTTTTTTTTAATTATATATGCAAGAATGGGAAAGAATGGTAAAAAAATATTAACAATATTATATAATATATGTTGGTATTTATTTTAAATTAATATTTTTTAATATATTTTTTCTAAAATAATTAGAGTTCAATATTTTTTTAATAATAAATGGAAATATTTATAATGTTACCAAAATATACTGCAATTTATTTGAAAATAAATTCATATTGATTATTGTTATATAAATGTAAAATTTCATAATGACAATGTAATTTTTTTATTATTATGTATGCAAGAATGGGAAAGAATGGTAAAAAAATATTAACAATATTATATAATATATGTTGGTATTTATTTTAAATTAATGTTTTTTAATATATTTTTTCTAAAATAATTAGAGTTCAATATTTTTTTAATAATAAATGGAAATATTTATAATTTTACAAAAATATACTGCAATTTAATTGAAAATAAATACATATTGATTATTGTTATATAAATATAAAATTTCATAATGACAATTTAATTATTATTTTTTTATAATATATGCAAGAATGGGAAAGAATGGTTAAAAAAAATGCCCCTGTGCCAACTTTTTGGGTGTAAGTTGAAAAGGATTCACAAATCATTGTATTCTTTTTTTTTTTATTTACCATTTTTTATTATATGTGCAAGAATGGGAAAGAATGGTAAAAAAAATATTAACAATATTATATAATATATGTTGGTATATATTTTAAATTAATATTTTTTTATATATTTTGTCTAAAATAATTAGAGTTCAATATTTGTTTAATAATAAATGGAAATATTTATAATGTTACAAAAATATACTGCAATTTCATTGAAAATAAATACATATTGATTATTGTTATAAAAATTAAAATTTCATAATGCCAATTAAAAAAAATGTTTTTTTATTATATATGCAAAAATGGAAAACAATGGTAAAAAAATGCCCATGTGCCAACTTTTTTGGTGTAAGTTGAAAAGGATTCGTTTTTTATTTACTCTCATTCGTTAAAAAAGAACAATAATGTTTGACTTTAAGGACAAAAATGGCCTTTTTTTTAACAACCCAAGAAAAACACAACAGTGCATTTGTTGGCCAGAAATGGAGAACATGTTTCTATTCGCATATTTGTCTGACTTTTATGAAGTTATGAGGGCCGGTTTGGTGTCAACATTGTGACTTCAGGATGCCATCTTGTTTGTTTACGTTTCCTGCAAAGACGCGGGTGGTCCCCGGCGGCGCCGCAAAGATTGCGAAGGCACCAACGGCACGTGTCGGAAAAAAAAAAAAAAAAAAAAAGCGTCAGAGGGAGCGTTTGCCTTCAAAATGGCTCCTGTGTGTTTTTTCCGGAAGCGCCGCTTTCACTTCCTCTCGTCACGCAGGCTGAAAGCCGCATTGAACGGGGCCGCTTTCCTGCCTGGGTGTCTTTGCTTTCTGTCCTGGATGAAAGAGCTTCCACATTCCTTTTCCCAGCAGGGTCAGAGGTCACCCTCTGCACGGCTCCCGCATGCTGAGTGGCTGCTTTTAACCCTCGCTGTGCCAAACCTCGCCATGTGGCGGCGAAGGGGGGGGTGAGAGGGGGGTTTGTTTGTCACATTTTAACGGCGGCCCCGGAAAAAATAACAACGCGAGGCTAAGGCAAGCAGAACTTTTAGCGAGAGTCTAAAAATAGAGGCCGACTTCATCGTGTGGCGTTTAGGTGACAACAGCCGCGCTTGTCAGGAAGGGGGCGGGGCATGGGGAGGAGGCGGGGGGGTCGTGTAGTTGGACACGCTGCACAAACACGCCAGTTCAGGCACATTCGTGCACACTCCCATGTTTTCGGTCGGGAAAGCGATGCAAAATCGTTCCGGTTTTGTGATTTCAAGCGTTTGCGAGTTAAAGAAAGATCACGCAAAAAAATAACCCCAAAAAATGTATAATTGCACATTCCTATTTTAAGTTCCAAAAACTCAAAAACCGGTGAAGTCGGCTCAGAATCAGAATCAAGAAATATTTTATTTAATCCACCGAGGAGAAATTAAAATGTTCAGCACAATCCCATTCGAGATCGGACATTACAGGGAGACAGAACAGGATCACACAATCCCGTTCAAGAGTGGACAAACGTTACAGGGAGACAGGACAGGATCACACTCTCCCATTCAAGAGAAGACAAACGTTACAGGGAGACAGAACAGGATCAAACATTACAGGGAGACAGAACAGGATCAAACATTACAGGGAAATGGAACAGGATAACACACTCCCATTCAAGAGCGGATCAACAGTACAGAGAGACAGAACAGGATCACACAATCCCGTTCAAGAGCGGACAAACGTTACAGGGAGACAGAACAGGATCAAACATTACCGGGAGACAGGACTGGATCACACAATCCCATTCAAGAGCAGACAAACGTTTCAGGGGGACATGGCAGGATCAAACATTACAGGGAGACAGAACAGGATCAAACATTACAGGGAGGCAAAACAGGATCACACAATCCCGTTCAAGAGCGGACAAACATTACAGGGAGACAGAACAGGATCAAACATTACCGGGAGACAGAACTGGATCACACAATCCCATTCAAGAGCAGACAAACGTTTCAGGGGGACATGGCAGGATCAAACATTACAGGGAGACAGAACAGGATCAAACATTACAGGGAGACAGAACAGGATCACACAATCCCATTCAAGGGCAGACAGACATTACAGGGAGACAGGACAGGATCACACACTCCCATTCAAGAGCGGAGAAACATTACAGGGAGACAGAACAAGATCAAAAATTACCGGTAGACAGAACTGGATCACACAATCCCATTCAAGAGCGGACAAACGTTACAGGAGGACAGGGCAGGATCAAACATTACAGGGAGACAGAACAGGATCAAACATTACAGGGAGACAGAACAGGATCACACAATCCCGTTCAAGAGCGGACAAACGTTACAGGGAGACAGAACAGGATCAAACATTACCGGTAGACAGAACTGGATCACACAATCCCGTTCAAGAGCGGAGAAACGTTACAGGGAGACAGAACAGGATCAAACATTACCGGTAGACAGAACTGGATCACACAATCCCATTCAAGAGCGGACAAACGTTACAGGGAGACAGGACAAGATCAAACATTACCGGGAGACAGAACTTGATCACACAATCCCATTCAAGAGCAGACAAACGTTACAGGGAGACAGGGCAGGATCAAACATTACAGGGTGACAGAACAGGATCACACAATCTCGTTCAAGAGCGGAAAAACATCACAATGGGACAGGACAGGATCACACACTCCCATTCAAGAGCAGACAAACGTTACAGGGAGACCGAACAGGATCAAAAAATACTGGGAGACAGAACTGGATCACACAGTTCCATTCAAAAGCAGACAAACATTACAGGCGGAGAGGACAGGATCAAACATTACAGGGAGACAGAACAGGATCACACAATCCCATTCAAAAGCGGACAATCATTACAGGGAGACAGGACAGGATCACACACTCCAATTCAAAAGACGACAAACGTTACAGGGAGACAGAACAGGATCAAAGATTACAGGGAGACAGAACAGGATCAAACATTACAGGGAGACAAAACAGGATCAAACATTACAGGGAGAGAGAACAGGATCAAACATTACATGGAGAGAGAACAGGATCACACAATCCCATTCAAGAGCGGAGAAACATTACAGGGGGACAGGACAGGATCACACACTCCCATTGAAGAGTGGACAAACATTACAGGGAGACAGAACAGGATAAATATTACAGGAAAACAGAACAGGATCAAACATTACAGGGAGACAGAACAGGATCACACAATCCCATTCAAGGGCAGACAGACATTACAGGGAGACAGGACAGGATCACACACTCCCATTCAAGAGAGGACAAACCTTACAGGGAGACAGAACAGGATCAAACATTACCGGTAGACAGAATTGGATCACACAATCACATTCAAGAGCGGACAAACTTTACAGGGAGATAGGACAGGATCAAACATTACAGGGGGACAGGACAGGATCACACACTCACATTCAAAAGTGGACAAACATTATAGGGAGACAGAACTGGATAACACAATCCCATTCAAAAGTGGAGAAACATTACAGTGAGAGAGAACTGGATCACACAATCCCATTCAATAGCGGACAAACATTACAGGGAGACAGGGCAGGATCAAACATTACAGGGAGACAGAACAGGATTAAACATTACAGAGAGACAGAACAGGATCACACAATCCCGTTCAAGAGCGGAAAAATGTTACAGGGAGACAGAACAGGATCAAACATTACCGGTAGACAGAACTGGATCACACAATCCCATTCAAGAGCGGACACACGTTACAGGGAGACAGACAGGATCAAAGATTATCGGTAGACAGAACTGGATCACACAATCCCATTCAAGAGCAGACAGACAAACATCACAGGGAGACCGTACGGGATCACACAATCCCGTTCAAAAACGAACAAACGTTACAGGGAGACCGAACAGGATCACACAATCCCGTTCAAGAGCGGACAAATGTCACAGGAAGATCGAACAGGATCGCACAATCCCGTTCAAGAGCGGTATAACATTACAGGGAGACCAAACAGGATCACACATTCCTGTTCAAGACCGGACAAACGTAACAAGGAGACAGGACAGGATCACACAATCCCATTCAAGAGCGGACAAACGTCACAGGGAGACAGGAAAAGCATCACACAATCCCGTTCAAAAGCGGTCTAACATTACAGGGAGACAGAACAGGATCACACAATCCCGTTCAAGAGCGGTATAACATTACAGGGAGACAGAACAGGATCACACAATCCCCTTCAAGAGCGAACAAATGTTACAGGGAGACAGAACTGGATCACACAATCCCATTCAAGAGCAGACAAACGTCACAGGGAGATGGTACGGGATCACACAATCCCGTTCAAAAACGAACAAACGTTACAGGGAGACCGAACAGGATCACACAATCCCGTTCAAGAGCGTACAAATGTCACAGGAAGACCGAACAAGATCGCACAATCCCGTTCAAGAGCGGACAAACATTACAGGGGGAAAGAAAAAGATCACGCAATCCCGTTCAAGACCGGAGAAATGTAACAAGGAGACAGGACAGGATCACACAATCCCATTCAAGAGCGGACAAACGTCACAGGGAGACAGAACAGGATCACACAATCCCGTTCAAGAGCGGACAATTGCACAGGGAGACCGAATAGGATTGCACAATCCTGTTCAAGAGTGGACAAACATTACAGGGAGACAGGAAAGAATCACACAATCCCGTTCAAGAGCGGTCTAACATTACAGGGAGACAGAACAGGGTCACACGATCCTGTTCAAGAGCGGAAAAACATTACAGGGGGACAGAACAGGATCACGCAATCCCGTTCAAGAGCGGACAAACGTTACAGGGAGACAGAAGAGGATCACACAATCCCTTTCAAGACCGGACAAACGTAACAAGGAGACAGGAAAGGATCACACGATCCCGTTCAAGAGCGGTCTAACATTACAGGGGGACAGAACAGGGTCACACAATCCCGTTCAAAAGCGAACAAATGTTACAGGGAGACAGAACAGGATCACACAATCCCATTCAAGAGCGAACAAACGTCACAGGGAGACAGGAAAGGATAACACAATCCCGTTCAAAAGCGGTCTAACATTACAGGGAGACAGAACAGGGTCACACGATCGCGTTCAAGACCGGACAAACTTAACAAGGAGACAGGACAGGATCACACAATCCCATTCAAGAGCGGACAAACGTCACAGGGAGACAGAACAGGATCACACAATCCCGTTCAAGAGCGGACAATTGTACAGGGAGACCGAATAGGATCGCACAATCCTTTTCAAGAGTGGACAAACGTTACAGGGAGACAGAACAGGATCGCTGACGGGTCTGCCAACTTCCGGCGCCCCTTACAAAAATGGTGAGATACAGGTAAACAATGGAGCAGGGGGTGGAAGGTGAGAAAAAAATATCGGTCTGAGCCTGGACCCCTGGAGGGGTGGTCCAAAAAAAACAAAAACTCATAGCCATAGCACACATCCCTTTTACATGTATGCAAGAGGGAAACATTACGAATTATTACAAATTACACGGTATTTTTACCACTGTGTTACATGGCCTTTCCTTTTAACAACACTCTGTAAACGTTTGGGGAACTGAGGAGACACATTTTTGAAGCTTTTAAGGTGGAATGTTTTCAATTCTTGCTTGATGTACAACTTAAATTGTTCAACAAATAAAAATAAATGAATAAATGATAAATGGGTTGTACTTGTGTAGCGCTTTTCTACCTTCAAGGTACTCAAAGCGCTTTGACACTACTTCCACATTTACCCATTCACTCACACATTCACACACTGATGGAGGGAGCTGCCATGCAAGGCGCCAACCAGCACCCATCAGGAGCAAGGGTGAAGTGTCTTGCTCAGGACACAACGGACGTGACGAGGTTGGTACTAGGTGGGAATTGAACCAGGGGCACTCGGGTTGCGCACGGCCGCTCTCCCTGGGTTTCCGTTGTGGTATTTTAGGCTTCGATATGCGCCACACATTTTCCATGGGAGACAGGTCTGGACTATAGGCAGGCCATTCTAGTACCCGCACTCTTTTACTCTGAAGCCACGCTGTTGTAACACGTGGTTTGGCATCGTCTTGCTGAAATAAGCAGGGGCGTCCATGATAACGTTGCTTGGATGGCAAAATATGTTGTACCAAAACCTGTATGTACCTTTCAGCATTAATGGTGCCTTCACGCCTTGGGTACCAATACCCCCCCATACCATCACAGATACTGGCTTTTCAACTTTCCGCCTATAACAATCCGGATGGTTTGTTCCCGAGGACACGACGTCCACAGTTTCCAAAAACAATTTGAAATGTGGACTCGTCAGACTACAGAACACTTTTCCACTTTGAGTCAGTCCATTTTGGATGAGCCCAGGCCCCAGCGAAGCCGGCGGCGATTCTGGGTGTTGTTGATAAATGACTGTGGCTTTGCATAGTACAGTTTTAACTTGCACTCACAGATAACATATTTATTCTTTAATTTTCAACTGGGCTCAGCATGAAATAGTAAAGGCCTTTTTATCGTAATTATGCAAAAAAATCAGTACTGGAAATTTCCATGATCATTGCTGACATGTTTATGCGCAAAACTTTTTTTTTTATTTTTTTTTAATTAATCAGTCCAAAAAGATAGCACAATAATACCATCATAATATAATTCCAATTCCAAAACCAAACAAAGCTCAGCAACATTCAGATTAGCAATTGAGAGGACACACAGACATGACACAAAACAATCCAAAAGTAGTCCAAAAAAAAAGAATAAAATCAACAACAGTATGAATATTAATAAGAATTCCAACATAGCAGTGATTAGAAGTCCCTAATTTACATGATTTTCACATTTCAATTTAGGAGCAATTGTCCTTTGAACGCCATTTATTAGCAAATTATTACATTTACGGCAAAAAAAAACAACCTCCCCAAATAATGGCATGTAACTCAAAAAGCTTCAGTTTTTTTTGTCATTTAAAAATCGACACTGGTGATTTGGATTAATCTTTTCTGAGTGAAGGTGGAGTACATGGTCCCAAATTGAAAAACGGCCCTAATTTATTAATTTATTTTTAATTGCATTTGAGAATTTGAAATGGAAATGAACCAGAAACGAGGAATTTTTATCTGCGCTGAAGCTAAAAAAAAAAAAATTTTCAGGTAATTTCATTGTAATTGTACAAAAATAACGATACTGTCGATTTCCATCAATCATTTCTTGTTTGTTCTGTGAATAAACAAAAATAACTTTTCTTTGTGTTTCTGAAATGTTACATAAAGGATAAAGGTCTTTCTCTACACTGTATTTATTACTTTTACTTATTTGTTTATTTATTCATTTTAAATGTTTACATTTTTGTATTTAATTATTATTATTTTTATTGTTATTTCTTTGTTTATTTTCTTATGTACCATTTGTACAATTTTCTATTTTGTTTATTATTTGTGCATTTTCATTTTTGAAGTTGTTCTTCATTTATCATATCAATTGATTGACCACAGCTGTGACTATTTAAGTTAATTGATTTATTTATGTTTTTATTTGTAAATGTTTTAAAATATATATAAATATATATCATTGTTAATATTATTATTATTGTTATTGTTATTATTAATGCTTTTTTATTGTTTGCTATTTATTTTGTCATTTTAAATGTTTAGTTTATGTATTTAATTGTTTTATTATCATTATTATTATCATTCGTTTTTGTATTTCTTTGTTTATTTTCCTGTGTACTGATGAGTCTTTGATGTGTTTTGTACAATTTTCCATTTTGTTTATTATTTGTGCACTTTCATTTTTGAAGTTGTTCTTGATTTATTATATCAATTGATTGACCACAGCTGTAACCATTTAAGTTTATTTATTTACGTATTTATTTATACATGTTTGAAAAGATATATATTTAATTGTTTTATTATTATTATTATTATTATTACTATATTGCCTTCTTTATTTTCCTATGTACTGTGCTTTTTTATTGCTCACTATTTATTTTGTCATTTTAAATATTAAATATTTTCTAGTTAATTGTTTTTATTATTAATATTATTAATAACATTAATTTTTCAAGTTGTTGTTGATTTATTATATCAATTGATTGACCTTGGCTGTGACTATTTAATTGTATTTATTTATTTATGTATTTATTTATAAATGTTACAAATATATATATATATTTGTTTTTATTATTATTATTATTATTATTATTGTTATTTTATTGCCTTGTTTATTTTCCTATGTACTGTGCATTTTTTATTACTTACTATTCATGTTGTCATTTTAAATGTTACATTTTTTTAGTTAATTGTTTTTATTATAAATATTATTAATAACTTTAATTTTTTAAGGTGTTCTTGATTTATTCTATCAATTGATTGACCAAAGCTGTGACCATTTAAGGTTGATTTATTTATGTATTTGTTTGTAAATTTTTAAATATATGTATTTAATTGTTTTTATTATTATTATTACTGCTTTATTTATTTTCCTATGTACTCTGCTTTTTTATTGCTTACTATTTATTTTGTCGTTTTAAATGTTTCATTTTTTTTTAGTTAATTGTTTTTATTATTATTGCTGTACTAAAAACTATCGTTTTTTTCTTATTGCTTGGTTTATTTTCCTATGTACTTTGATGAGTCTTTTGATTTGTTTTGTACAATTTTCCATTGTTGAAGTTGTTCTTGATTTATTCTATCAATTGATTGACCCGACTATTCAAGTTTATTTATTTCCGTATTTATTTATAAATGTTTTAAAATATATATATTTAACTGTTTTTAGTTTTTATTGCTTACTAATTATTTTGTCATTTTATTTTTTTATGTAATTGTTTTCCTTATTATTGTTATTGTTTTTTTTGTTTTTTTTACATTTTCACACGTTGTTCCGTTGGGGATTGCACACTGACTCACTTAAAATTATTAGAAGGACACGAGTGTTGCTGACCTTGTTTTTTTCTTTAAGTACACTCTTTATTTTTGTTTTATTTACGGTTTTTTTGGACAGTGTGTGTTTTCCCTGCATTTTGTAGAAAGTGCAGGGGGGGAAAACCACAAATCTCCAAACTCGTTGTTTAGAACAAAAACAATACTTTTTTTTTTTTTAATGTTGCATAAAGGGTGAAAAGGGTCATTTTGTACACTGTTAGTTAGTCAACAGGTTTAAAAATACACGGGGCTTTTATCTACAAATATATTCTGTTGTATTTAGCAAAAAAAACAAACCAAAAAAAGAGAGAAAACTTTGTTATTTGAGGGATTTTTAAAACATTTTTTATCATTAATAAACCTTAAAAAGTACAGGTCTTTTCATCATAAATATGTGCACGAATTATGCACGAGTTGGACTATTTTACTCCACTCACGGTAAAAAAAAACAACAACACATGACTGGAGTGTTGCCTACAGCCACGGCTCAAATCAGCTCCCCCTGAGCGCCTAACTTCTTTTTACACTTGAGTGACGTCAGTCCAGCAAAATCTCCACAAAGTGACTTAAAGACACGACCGTCGCGGCTTTTTAAAAAAGGCGGAAGGGAGACGTTTGCCGTTGTTGAGGTCAGGAAGCGCCCCTCCCCCCTTCACCCACCCAGGTTTCACTTCCTCTCCCCATCCCTCGCATCCTCTGACCCCGGGTGGCGCTCGGAAGAGCGTGTGGTGGTTCCACGCTAAAACTCTTCTAGCGCCGTAGCCTGAAGTTCACCCGTGGCTGCGGGGAGGAGGGGGGGCGGGGCTAACTGTCAACACTTCCTGCCCACTGCTGTGAACTATGTTGTGTTAACTGACGAGGAATAATACGCCGTTTATGGATGCTGCATTGAAATGAAAAAGGGTTTTGGTCAACATCATCCATCCATTTTCTACCGCTTGTCCCTTTTGGGGTAGCGGGGGTGTGTGCTGGAGCCTATCTCAGCTGCATTCGGGTGGAAGGGGGCGTACACCATGGACAAGTCGCCATTTCATCGCAGGGCCAACACAGATAGACAACAGTCACGTCATAATAAATCAATAAATAATTAAATAGATATAAATAATAATTAAATATAAATAAATAATGATGTTGTCAAATATTTAACAGTATTGTTTATCATGTTAAAAAAAAAATCGCAAATATTTTTCATCTTAAAGTTATATTTACACCATTTAAAATGAAATGATGTCAACTTTTCAAAAAAAATCTGAATAATGAGCATAAAAATGTTGAAATAGAAACAAATTAAAACATAATTATTAGAAAATTCCAGTGTTAAATAGTTGTTCTATCTTGCAGTTTCTTTTTTGACTACATGTTTCTACCTTATTTATAAAATAAAGTGAAATTATTGTATAATTTGTCATATTTTAATTATTTTATTTATGTGTGAATGTTGTCTGTCTATCTGTGTTGGCCCTGCGATGAGAGGGCGACTTGTCCAGGGTGTACCATGCCTTCCGCCCGATTGTAGCTGAGATAGGCGCCAGCACCCCCCCGCAACACCAAAAGGGAATAAGCGGTAGAAAATGGATGAATGGATGGATGGATGATTTTCTACTACATTTTTCTCCAATATCAAAGATCAATTTGTGTAACATTATTTGTTATTTAATAATTTTGTTTACGTATAATTAGCTAATACATTTTTTGTTAGTAATTATTTCTGAATTAAAGTTACATTTGTGTAAAATTCTTTATAACTCACTTATTTCGTTTTTGTATGCTTTTCTGCCGTAGTTCCCCCAAATGTATTCACAAATTAAAACCGTGCAAAATTCTAATATTTTGAAATCCAGTATTAAATATTTGTTCTATCTTAAAGTTTCTTTTTCTTGAATTTGTCATTTAAAATGTACAAAAAATACATATGTATTTTTGCATGCTTTTCGACTATAATTCTCTCGTATTTATTAATCAATTCTATTTAAAATATATACATATATATATATATATATATATATATATATATATATATATATATATATATATATATTTGTTCTATCTTAAAGTTTCTTTTACTTGAATTTTTCATTTAAAATATATATAAATATAAATAAAATCTATAAAAATTGCAAAATAAATTAAATTAAATTATGAAATACAATGACACTTTAATTATAAAAAGGAAAGGTATATATATATATATATATATATATATATACATATATATATACATATATATGTATATATAATATTTGTTCTATCTTAAAGTTTCTTTTTCTTGAATTTGTCATTTAAAATGTACAAAAAATACATACGTATTTTTGTATGCTTTTCGACAATAATTCTCTCGTATTTATTCATCAATTATATTTAAAATATAAAAAAATATAAATATAAAACAAAATTCAATTATACGAAAAATTACCACAAAAACAACAACAGACAAATTATTTTAAATAAAATCTATAAAAATTGCAAAATAAATAAAATCTATAAAAATTGCAAAAAAAAATAAATTAAATTATGAAATACAATGACACTTTAGTTAAAAAAAGAAATATATATATATATATATATATATATATATATAATATTTGTTCTATCTTAAAGTTTCTTTTACTTGAATTTGTCATTTAAAATATATATAAATATAAATAAAATCTATAAAAATTGCAAAATAAATTTAATTAAATTATGAAATACAATGACACTTTAATTATAAAAAGAAAGGTATATATATATATATATATATATATATATATCTGTACATATAATATTTGTTCTATCTTAAAGTTTCTTTTTCTTGAATGTGTCATTTAAAATGTACAAAAAATACATATGTATTTTTGTATGCTTTTCGACTATAAGTCTCTCGTATTTATTCATCAATTATATTTAAAATATATCGTTTGAAAGTATGTTTAAAACAAAATTCAATTATACGAAAAATTACCACAAAAACAACAACAGACAATTATTTTAAATAAAATCTATAAAAATTGAAAAATAAATAGTCTATAAAAATTGCAAAATAAATTAAATTAAATTATAAATAAATTATATATATATATATATGTATAATATTTGTCCTATCTTAAAGTTTATTTTACTTGAATTTGTCATTTAAAATATATATAAATATAAATAAAATCTATAAAAATTGCAAAATAAATTAAATTAAATTATGAAATACAATGACACTTTAATTATAAAAAGTAATGTATATATATTTATATATATATATATATGTATGTATAATATTTGTTCTATCTTAAAGTTTCTTTTACTTGAATTTGTCATTTAAAATATAGCGTTTGAAAGTACGTTTAAAAAAATCTCAAAAATACCAAAATTAATCAAAGAAAAATAAATAAATTAAAGACCACGTTCTGCAAACTAAATGACAATATGAAATACAATGACATTTTAATAAAACAAATATACATACATACATACATATATATATATATATATATATATATATATATATATATATATATATATATATAAGAAAATACCACATTTTCAATTTGAAAATAACTAATAAAAGAAAAGACATGAGAAAAAATTGAACAATATAATAAACTGATTAAAATACACTACAGCATTTAATACTGCTGATATTAATTATTACCAATGCACTCGCACAGCAATTTTTGTAAACTATACGTTTATAGTTTTCTAATTCAATGATGTGAAATATTAATGCCTAACAAACATTATGTTCTCTTACATTTAACAGTATTGATGTATTTATGAAATGATAATCATGAGGCATTTAATAATAATAATAACATATTTTATTTGTAAAAATCACTTTACATTGAGTAAACAACCTCAATGTGCTGCAGTGTATTAAAAAAATTTAATAAAAATAAAAAGATAATAAAAATATATAAAAATATGATGTTTTCTACAGGAAGTGACATGCTTGGCCGACCACGTGGGCAAAAATGTTCGCTTGGCAGACAAAACTAAATGTTGACATTAAACGTGTGTGTGTGTGTAAAAGTGTGTAAGGGGGGGATGGGGGGGGGGGGGTATTCTACGGGAAAGCCCTGGCAGGGAGTCCCGGCCGTGACACGGAGCTCTGCAGCAGCAGTGGAGATGCGGGCACGGTGCCAGAGGGCGTCACGCCAGTCACCCACCCTCCTGGAACACCTCCCACCCTGTGCCCTCCCATGTGTGAAGAGCAAAAAAGTACAACACTCACTCACTCTAAGTGCACACACACACACACCTTGAATATTTAAACACACACTTAACGACACTGTTGTGTTTTGTAAGAATTACAGTCCAGGAATATAATTCAACCAATAGATTGTTTTTTCTGGTTACATTGAGCAGTTGTTGCTAGGCAGACTACAACATTCATGTATGTAAACAAACCATTTTAGTTTTGTGGCTCATTTACTATAAATAGGTTTACTTTTTTGATATGTTATTTTGATGTTGAGACAATTATTAAAAAAGATATATATATACTCTTTTTAGGTTATGTTTTTTTTGGTGGGCTAAAAAAAAATTTGTTGGGCTTTATTGTTTTTTAAGCATTGGTTTTTCATTTTTGGATTATTGCTATATTGCATATATATTTATTTATAAATTAAAATCATGTATAATTATTTATTATTTAAATTTTTTAATGATTTTTAACACATTTTCTTCCAATACATGTTCATTCATGTTAAAAATATTTATTTAGAATTTAATCATTTATACATTTTCCGGCTCATTTTATATAAAAAAAAAAGTTTATTTATTTGTTTTTTTTTGTTTTTTTTACCAAGTTTTTCCTCCAACATTTCTTTCTAAATTTAAGTTAAATTCATGTAAAATTGTTAATTCTTATATTTTGTATGATTTTTTTTTTAAATTTCTTGACAATATTTGTTTCTGAATTAAATTTAAATACATGTAAAATAATTGATTTGTTATTTATGGTTGAAATTGTATTCTTTATTTACTTTTTTTGTAGGATTTGTTACCATATTCTTCTCCAATATATATCTTCATTTATTCAAGTTAAATTTTTGTAAAATATATATATATATATATATATATATATATACACATATGTATATATATATATTAAAGCAAAATTTGTGTAAAATGATTAATTTATTTTGTTTACTTATGATTATCTAATACATTTTTTTGTTAACAATTATTTATGAATGAATGTTAGATTTGTGTAAAAATCTTTAAAATTCAATTATTTTGTTTCTGTATGCTTTTCTGCTATAGTTCTCCCATATTTATTTATGCAATAAAATTTTTGTTTTTATATGATCTTTACCACATTTTTTTTCCCAATATATGTTCATTCATGTAAAAAATACTTATCTAGAATTTAATCATTTATGCAAACAAACAATTTACATTTTCCGTCTCATTTATCATTAAAAAAAGTTAATTTATTATTTCGTTTTTGTTTGTTTTTTTTACCAAGTTTTTCCTCCAATATTTCTTTCTAAATTTAGGTTGAATTCATGTAAAATTATTCTTTAATTTTGTATGATTTTTAAAACATTTCTTGACAGTATTTGTTTCTGAATTAAATTTAAATACATGTAAAATAATCGATTTATTATTTATGGTTGAAATTGTATTCATTATTTACTTTTTTTGTAGGATTTGTTACCATATTCTTTTCCAATATATATCTTCATTTATTCAAGTTACATTTTTGTAAAAAAAAAAATATATATAATATATATATATTAAAGCAAAATTTGTGTAAAATTATTTATTAATTTATTTTGTTTACTTATGATTATCTAATACATTTTTTGTTAACAATTATTTATGAATTAATGTTAGATTTGTGTAAAAATCTTTAAAATTCAATTATTTTGTTTCTGTATGCTTTTCTGCTATAGTTCTCCCATATTTATTTATGCAATAATATCTTTGTTTTTATATGATCTTTACCACATTTTTTTCCCAATCTATGTTCATTCATGTGAAAAATACTTATCTACAATTTAATCATTTATGAAAACAAACCATTATTTTGTGCCTCATTTATTATAACAAAAATGTATTTATTATAACAAAAATGTATTTATTATTTCGTTGTCTTTTTACCAAGTTTTTCCTCCAATATTTCTTTCTAAATTTAAGTTAAATTCGTGTAAAATTATTCATTCTTAAAAGTTTAATTATTTCGTTTTTGTATGGGTTTTTCTCGACAATATTTGTTTGTGACTTAAATGTAAATACATGTGTAATAATTGATTTACTATTTCTGATTGAAATATTATTCATTTACATTTGTTGTAGGATTTTTTTTTACCACATTATTGTCCAATATATATTCATTAATTCAAGTTAAATTCTTGTTAAAAAAATATAGATATATTTAGAATGTGATATGTGTGTGTGTGTGTGTGTGCATATATATATATATATATATATATATATATATATATATATATATATATATATATATATATATATATATATGATCTTCACCACGTTTTTCTCCGGTATATGTTTATTAATTCAAATTAAAAATACTTATTATTTAGAATTGAATTATTTATGTAAACGAACCATTTACATTTTGCGGCTCATTTACTATAAATAAGTTTACTATATTGATATGGTACTGTAATATTCAGACAATTTTAAGTGAATTTAAAAAAATATATATATTTTTTAAGGCTATTATGTGTTTTATGTAAGGGAAAAATAAATATGTTTTAATTCATTTTTGGGCATGTTCTTTGTTGATTTTTAGGTAAAGGTTTTTCATCAAGTTTTTGTTGTTGTTTTGTCAGTAGTTTTACAATTATAATTAATTTTCACTCAAGTCAAAGTAAATGACTATTTGAAATTTTGTTGCAGGACATTATAATACATTTATCTTTTTTATTTGTATTTTTATGTTTGGAAAATGTTATACATAATTATGTAACATAATAAAAAACACGAATGGCTATTCACAAAAGAGGCCTACTTAATTATTGTTGAAACTATAATAACTATCAAATAATATAGCATTTAACACAAATATATAAATTAAACCAAAATAAATGTTGTGTAATGTATTCATAATTTACAAGTTCATTTTAATTACATTTTTGTATAACTTTGACTACTTTTTTTCCATATTCATAAATTAAAGGTAAATTATTGTGATATGATTTGTTTTAATTATTTAATTTATGATGTTCTACTATATTTTTCTCCAATATATATAAATTAAAGTTACATTTGTGTAAATGTATTATTTAATTATTTTGTTTATGTATGATTATCTAATACATTTTTCGTTAATAATTATTCATGAATTAAAGTTAGATTTATGTAAAAGTCTTTAAAATTCAAATATTTCGTTTTTGTATGCTTTTCTACTATATTTCTCCCGTATTTATTTATCAATTAAAATCATTTATGATTATTTATTATTTAAAATTCCAATATTATTTCGTTTTTGTATGATCTTTACCACGTTTGTCTCCAATATATGTTTTTTCATTCAAATGAAATTCATGTTTAAAGTACTTAATATTTAAAATTAAACTGTATAAATTATTATATAATATAATAAAAAGTATGAATGCCTACATACTTACTTAATAAATGTTACAATTATAATAACTATTCAATTATATAGCATTTATAAAATATGTAAATAAACATAAATACATGGAGAGTAATGTATTCATAATTCATTATGATTTTGATTTTGTATAATTTTGGACTACATTTTTTTCAACCATATATATAAAATAAAGGTAAATTATGGTCAAATTCTTCATATTTTAATTATTTTGTTTATATATGATTTTCTACTACATTTTTCTCCAATATATACAAATAAAAGTTAAATTTGTGTAAAATTATTTATTACTTAATTATTTTGTTTACGTATGATTATTTAATACATTTTTAGTTAACAAGTATTTAAGAATTAAAGTTAGATTTGCGTAAAAATTGTTATAATCAAATTATTTCGTTTGTGTATGATTTTCTATAATTATTTATTATTTAAAATTACAACGTTTTTCTCCTAGTTTATGTTTATTCATTCAAGTTAAAGTCATGTTACAAATACTTATTTAGAATTGTATTACTTATGTAAACAAACCATTTACATTTTGTGGCTCATTTACTATAAATAAGTTTACTATTATGTCGTTGTTGTTGTTTTTTTGTTTTTTTTCACCAGGTTTTTCTCCAATAATTCTTTCTAAATTTAAGTTAAATTCATGTAAAATTATTCATTCTTAAAATTTGTATTATTTCGTTTTTGAATGATTTTTACAACATTTCTCTACAATATTTGTTTATTGATTAAATTTAAATACATTTAAAGTCATTGAACTTTCATTTATGATTGAAATATTAATTGAAGTTAAATTCCTGTAAAAAAAATAAAATGATTTGGAATTAGATTATTCAATTGTTGTTGTTGTTTTTGTTTTTTTTAACCAAGTTTTTCTCCAATATTTATTTTTTACATAAACTTTTAAAATAATGTAAAATATTTATTCTTAAGATATTTATTTAATTTTCGTATATTTTTTGCAACATTTTTCTACCAAATTGATTTGTGAATTAAATTCAAATACATGTAAAATAATGTACTTATTTTTTACGATTGAAATATTATTCATTATTCAAATTTTTACTTATTTCGTTTTTGGATAATTTTTACCACATTCCTCTCCAATATATGTTTATTAATTCAAGTTAAATTATTGTAAAAAAAATATATATATATATATTGTTTCATAGTTGTTGTTTTTGTTTTGTTTATACCAAGTTTTTCTACAATATTTCTTTTTTAAATTTTCATGCAAAATATCTTAAAATTGGAATTATTTAATTTTTGTCTCATTTTTGCAACATTTTTCTACCATATTTATTCGTGAATTAAATTGAAATAAATGTAAAATAGTTGATTTATTATTTAGGATTGAAATATTATTTATTACTCAAAATTATTTCGTTTTTGTATGATTTTTTTTACCACATTCCTCTCTAATATATATTCATTAATTCAAGCTAAATTATCGTGAAAAAAAAAATAATATATATATATATAGTGATTATTTAATAGTTTTTTTAACATATATATATATGTATATATATATATATATATATATATATATATAATTTGATTATTTAATTGTTTTGTTTTGTTTTTTGACCAAGTTTGTCTCAATTATTTCTTTCTTTCTTTTAAAATTTAAAGTTAAATTCATGTAAAAGATGTTATTCCTAAAATGTTTATTGTTCCATTTTTGTTCAAATTTTGCAACATTTTTCTACAGTATTTATTAGTGAATTAAATTGAAATACGTGTAAAATAAATGATTCATTATTTATGATTGAAATATTATTCATTATATAAAATGTAACTAATTTCGTTTTTGTATGATTTTTTACCACATTCCTCTCCAATATATATTCATTAATTCCAGTTATATTCTTGTAAAAAAAAAAAAAAGATATTGCTTCATAGTTGTTGTTTTTTTTTTAACCAAGATTTTTGTCCAATATTTATTTTTTACATTTTAAGTTAAATTCATGTAAAAGATCTTAAAATTGTAATTATTTCATTTTTGGATCATTTTTGCAACAATTTTCTACCATATTTATTTAAGAATTAAATTAAAATACATGTCAAATAATTGACTTATTATTTCGGATTGAAATATTATTTAGTTTCCCTTTTTTGTGCAATTTTGCTCAGATTTTCGAGGGGTTAAATTTCAGATTTTTGCAGATATCTTCATTCATTCTTCTCTCTGACCCACCCAACTTCATTCCACACAGCTGACCATTGTCTTGCATAAAAAAAAAAAGCAGCCTTCAAAAAGATAATATCAAGTAATAAACAAACAAACTCCAGCAACAATGATTGCATGAGGCAAACTAACAAAAGCTAAGCAGTTCATGGATGTGTTTTTCTTTTAAAGCCGGTTGAGTGTGGACGTGCGTTTTGTTGCATCCACTCACTTTTGTTAGGCCTCTGTGTATGTATGTGTGTCTGTGTGTGTGTGTGTGTGTGTGTGTGTGTGTGTTTTCCCATGTGGTCAGCAACAAACAATCTCCAAGTCTGCCAGCGTCAGCGGCGCTAAAAACAACAGGCATTGTTCGAGCAGCTTAGCTTCGATCTACAGGTTGCAACACGTCCACAAACTCACTTTCTTCCACTTTTGTCACGCCGCTAACTTCAACTGTAAATGTAAAACGTGTGTGTGTGTGTGTGTGCGCGCGTGTGTGTGTGTGTGTGTGTGTGTGTGTGTGTGTGTGTGTGTTCTTGTATTCCTACCCTTCTTGAGACATCAACAAATCAAATGGACTGTGTGTCGCTTTTAAAATTGCTCCCCTTCTGGTCAACATATGAAATAACAAGTGAATGTAAAATATTCAAATTCGCTCCCTCTGGCCAAAATTAATTAAAAAAATGAAATAAAAATGTATATAAAGACATACTGTAATAACTTGAAGTACAAACCCCGTTTCCATGTGAGTTGGGAAATTGTGTTGGATGTAAATATAAACGGAATACAATGATTTGAAAATCCTTTTCAACCCATATTCAGTTGAATATGCTACAAAGACAACATATTTGATGTTCCAAACTGATAAACTTTTTTTGTTGTTGCAAATAATCATTAACTTTAGAATTTGATGCCAGCAAAATGTGACAAAGAAGTTGGGAAAGGTGGCAATAAATACTGATAAAGTTGAGGAATGCTCATCAAACACTTATTTGGAACATCCCACAGGTGTGCGGGCTAATTGGGAACAGGTGGGTGCCATGATTGGGTATAAAAACTGCTTCCCTAAAAAATACTCAGTCTTTCACAAGAAAGGATGGGGCGAGGTACACCCCTTTGTCCACAACTGCGTGAGCAAATAGTCAAACAGTTTAAGAACAACGTTTTTTTAAAGTGCAATTGCAAGAAATTTAGGGATTTCAACATCTACGCTCCATAATATCATCAAAAGGTTCAGAGAATCTGGAGAAATCACTCCACGTAAGCGGCATGGCCGGAAACCAACATTGAATGACCGTGACCTTCGATCCCTCAGACGGCACTGTATCAAAAACCCGACATCAATCTCTAAAGGATATCACCACATGGGCTCAGAAACACTTCAGAAAACCACTGTCACTGAATACAGTTTGTCGCTACATCTGTAAGTGCAAGTTAAAGCTCTACTATGCAAAATGAAAGCCATTTATCAACAACATCCAGAAACGCCGCCGGCTTCTCTGTGCCCGAGATCATCTAATATGGACTGATGCTAAGTGGAAAAGTGTTCTGTGGTCTGACGAGTTCACATTTCAAATTGTTTTTGGAAATATTCGACATTGTGTCATTTGGACCAAAGGGGAAGTGAACCATCCAGACTGTTGTCGACGCAAAGTTCAAAAGCCAGCATCTGTGATGGTATGGGAGTGCATTAGTGCCCAAGGTATGGGTAACTTACACATCTGTGAAGGCACCATTAATGCTGAAAGGTACATACAGGTTTTGGAACAACATTTGCTGCCATCTAAGCGCCGTCTTTTTCATGGACGCCCCTGCTTATTTCAACAAGACAATGCCAAGCCACATTCAGCACGTGTTTCAACAGCATGGCTTCATAAAAAAAGAGTGCGGGTACTTTCCTGGCCCGCCTGCAGTCCACACCTGTCTCCCATGGAAAATGTGTGGCGCATTATGAAGCGTAAAATACGACAGCGGAAACACCGGACTGTTGAACGACTGAAGCTCTACATAAAACAAGAATGGGAAAGAATTCCACTTTCAAAGCTTCAACAATTAGTTTCCTCAGTTCCCAAACGTTTATTGAGTGTTGTTAAAAGAAAAGGTGATGTAACACAGTGGTGAACATGCCCTTTCCCAACTACTTTGGCATGTGTTGCAGCCATGAAATTCTAAGTTAATTATTATTAGCAAAAAAAATAAATTTATGAGTTTGAACATCAAATATGTTGTCTTTGTAGTGCATTCAACTGAATACGGGTTGAAAATGATTTGCAAATCATTGTATTCCGTTTATATTTACATCTAACACAATTTCCCAACACATATGGAAACGGGGTTTGTAAATAATGAAGGATATAAAGCTATTACAAACAAAAAAAATAGATAAAAGCAGTCTTTTTCTCACAATGTGTCGACTTTTTTCTTATAAAATTGGGAAATATTTTTCATATACTTTTTGTGTCTATAATAATGTAATAATAATATTGCACTATATTTTCATATAATTCCTACTTTTTTTTTTAGTAAAATTATAACTTCATAATGCAAAATGGTGACATTTGTCGTGAAAAATTCAGACTTTTATCAAAATAGGGCCAAATTTTTGGTCATACTTGTAAAATAGTGACAATTTTTGGAGTAAAATGATGACTTTTGTCATCATTTTGCCAAGTACGATTCCGATGATCATTATAATGTCGCCAAAATTGTAAGGTTTTCTTATAAATTTGTGACTTTTGTCTAGTAAAATGACGACTATTTTCTTGTAAAATTGCAACTGTTATTGTGTAAAATTCCAACTTTTATCATAACATTGCACAAATGTTCAGTTTTTCTTGTAAAATTTTGACTTGCGTTGAGTAAAATGACAACTTTTATTATAATACTGTCAAAATTCTAAGTTTTTCTTGTGAAATTCCAACTTATTTTTTTACAAAAAGCTTTTTTATATATGCATAGTACGTATATATTATTAATGTTGCAAATACACATTTTTATATATCTAGAAAGGGTAGGTGGCGACTTGTCCAGGGTGTACACCGCCTTCCGCCCGATCGTAGCTGAGATATGCACCAGCGACCCCAAGGGAATATGTGGTAGGAAATGGATGGATGGATGGATCTAGAAAGGGTGGTCCTAAAGAATTAGGCATTTTTCGGAGGTCTCAAGAAGGTAACAAATACAAGAAATGCGTGTGTGTGTGTGTGTGTGTGTGTGTGTGTGTCTGTGTGTGTGTGTGTGTGTGTGTGTGTGTGTGTGTGTGTGTGTGTGTGTGTGTGTGTGTGTGTGTGTGTGTGCTTGTCAAAGGTAGCCAGGCGTAAAATAACGTCCTTGCATAAACAGTGCTCGGAGAAAAAAGGGCAACGGGAAGCCGGCATTCCTGGCATTTCTTTGGAACGTGATCATGTTGTGTGGATTTCGGGGCCACTGACAGCTGTGTGACGAGGGCCAAGAAGGGAAGAAAAGATGGCAATAATAATAATAATAATATGCCACATACGGCAGACCTCTGCCAAGGCCAAACAAGTAGTCCTTAAACCCAACTTTTGAACAGTAACACTGTATGAGTTTATGTTCAACATGATGAGAGAGAGAGCGAACGGAAAATATGCAATCATTTCCTCTAAAAATATTTCAAAGAGCAGTTTTTTAATGTGAAGTAAATAGAGCCTTGAATAGGTCCATCATTTATCACAACATTGACTTTGATTCATTATTATTTTTTGAGTAATGACAGTTTAAAAAAACAACACTAAAATTAAAAGGATCCAAAGGGGTCCCACTCGTAAAAGTGTTTAAAAAAACACTCAACGCTTAAGTCCGAACATAAATTTCATATCCATCTGTTGTTTATACTTTTTTATTATTTTCATGTTGTTTTTTTTGCTTGTTTGTTTTATGCCATTTTTGTCCCAGAAAACTTTGTATTTTTTTTTTAATGGAAACCACAAAAAATATGCAATATTTTCCCTTTTTCAAAGCGGTGTTTTTGATATAAAGCAATTGGAGCCTTGAGTAGGTCAATAATTCATCACAACATTGATTTTGATTCATTATTTTTTTTTTGAGGAATGACAGTTTTAAAGGGAAAAAAAGCCTCTTGGGCTTTTAAAATGGTTTCATTCATAAGTGTTCGAAATAAGCCTTTTGTTTTTTCTTTCTTTTAACGCTTAACTATGTAGATCAATTGAATATACATTTTTATTATTTGCATGTTTTTTGTGTGTTTATTTGTTTGTTTTATACCATTTTTGTCCAAGAACATTTTTATTTTTTGAATGGAAAACACAAAAAATATGCTATATTTTCCCTTTTCAAAGCGTTGTTTTTTAAATAAAAAAAACAATTGGAGCCTTGAATAGGTCAATAATTCATCACAACATTGACTTTGATTCATTATTATTTTTTGAGTAATGACAGTTTAAAAAAACAACACTAAAATAAAAAGGATCCAAAAGGGCCCCACTCATAGAAGTGTTTAAAAAAACACTCAACGCTTAAGTCCGAACATAAATTTCATATCCATCTGTTGTTTATACTTTTTTATTATTTTCATGTTGGTTTTTTTTGCTTGTTTGTTTTATGCCATTTTTGTCCCAGAAAACTTTGTATTTTTTTTAATGGAAAACACAAAAAATATGCAATAGTTTCCCATTTTCAAAGCGGTGTTTTTGATATAAAGCAATTGGAGCCTTGAGTAGGTCAATAATTCATCACAACATTGATTTTGATTCATTATTATTTTTTTGAGGAATGACAGTTTTAAAGGGAAAAAAAGCCTCTTGGGCTTTTAAAATGGTTTCATTCATAAGTGTTCGAAATAAGCCTTTTTTTTTCTTTCTTTTAACGCTTAACTATGTAGATCAATTGAATATACATTTTTATTATTTGCATGTTTTTTGTGTGTTTATTTGTTTGTTTTATACCATTTTTGTCCAAGAACATTTTTATTTTTTGAATGGAAAACACAAAAAATATGCTATATTTTCCCTTTTCAAAGCGTTGTTTTTGAAATAAAAAAAACAATTGGAGCCTTGAATAGGTCAATAATTCATCACAACATTGACTTTGATTCATTATTATTTTTTGAGTAATGACAGTTTAAAAAAACAACACTAAAATAAAAAGGATCCAAAAGGGCCCCACTCATAGAAGTGTTTAAAAAAACACTCAACGCTTAAGTCCGGACATAAATTTCATATCCATCTGTTGTTTATACTTTTTTATTATTTTCATGTTGGTTTTTTTTGCTTGTTTGTTTTATGCCATTTTTGTCCCAGAAAACTTTGTATTTTTTTTAATGGAAAACACAAAAAATATGCAATAGTTTCCCATTTTCAAAGCGGTGTTTTTGATGTAAAGCAATTGGAGCCTTGAGTAGGTCAATAATTCATCACAACATTGATTTTGATTCATTATTATTTTTTTGAGGAATGACAGTTTTAAAGGGGAAAAAAGCCTCTTGGGCTTTTAAAATGGTTTCATTCATAAGTGTTCGAAATAAGCCTTTTTTTTTTTCTTTCTTTTAACGCTTAACTATGTAGATCAATTGAATATACATTTTTATTATTTGCATGTTTTTTTGTGTGTTTATTTGTTTGTTTTATACAATTTTTGTCCAAGAACATTTTTATTTTTTGAATGGAAAACACCAAAAATATGCTATATTTTCCCTTTTCAAAGCGTTGTTTCTGAAATAAAAAAAACAATTGGAGCCTTGAATAGGTCAATAATTCATCACAACATTGACTTTGATTCATTATTATTTTTTGAGTAATGACAGTTTAAAAAAACAACACTAAAATAAAAAGGATCCAAAAGGGCCCCACTCATAAAAGTGTTTAAAAAAACACTCAACGCTTAAGTCCGAACATAAATTTCATATCCATCTGTTGTCTGTTGTTTATACTTTTTTATTATTTTCATGTTGTTTTTTTTGCTTGTTTGTTTTATGCCATTTTTGTCCCAGAAAACTTTGTATTTCTTTTTAATGGAAACCACAAAAAATATGCAATATTTTCCCTTTTTCAAAGCGGTGTTTTTGATATAAAGCAATTGGAGCCTTGAGTAGGTCAATAATTCATCACAACATTGATTTTGATTCATTATTATTTTTTTGAGGAATGACAGTTTTAAAGGGAAAAAAAGCCTCTTGGGCTTTTAAAATGGTTTCATTCATAAGTGTTCGAAATAAGCCTTTTTTTTTCTTTCTTTTAACGCTTAACTATGTAGATCAATTGAATATACATTTTTATTATTTGCATGTTTTTTGTGTGTTTATTTGTTTGTTTTATACCATTTTTGTCCAAGAACATTTTTATTTTTTGAATGGAAAACACCAAAAATATGCTATATTTTCCCTTTTCAAAGCGTTGTTTTTGAAAAAAAAAAAAAAAATCGAGCCTTGAATAGGTCAATAATTCATCACAACATTGACTTTGATTCATTATTATTTTTGGAGTAATGACAGTTTAAAAAAACAACACTAAAATTAAAAGGATCCAAAAGGGCCCCACTCATAAAAGTGTTTAGAAAAACACTCAACGCTTAAGTCCGAACATAAATTTCATATCCATCTGTTGTTTATACTTTTTTATTATTTTCATGTTGGTTTTTTTTGCTTGTTTGTTTTATGCCATTTTTGTCCCAGAAAACTTTGTATTTTTTTTAATGGAAAACACAAAAAATATGCAATAGTTTCCCATTTTCAAAGCGGTGTTTTTGATATAAAGCAATTGGAGCCTTGAGTAGGTCAATAATTCATCACAACATTGATTTTGATTCATTATTATTTTTTTGAGGAATGACAGTTTTAAAGGGAAAAAAAGCCTCTTGGGCTTTTAAAATGGTTTCATTCATAAGTGTTCGAAATAAGCCTTTTTTTTTCTTTCTTTTAACGCTTAACTATGTAGATCAATTGAATATACATTTTTATTATTTGCATGTTTTTTGTGTGTTTATTTGTTTGTTTTATACCATTTTTGTCCAAGAACATTTTTATTTTTTGAATGGAAAACACAAAAAATATGCTATATTTTCCCTTTTCAAAGCGTTGTTTTTGAAATAAAAAAAACAATTGGAGCCTTGAATAGGTCAATAATTCATCACAACATTGACTTTGATTCATTATTATTTTTTGAGTAATGACAGTTTAAAAAAACAACACTAAAATAAAAAGGATCCAAAAGGGCCCCACTCATAGAAGTGTTTAAAAAAACACTCAACGCTTAAGTCCGGACATAAATTTCATATCCATCTGTTGTTTATACTTTTTTATTATTTTCATGTTGGTTTTTTTTGCTTGTTTGTTTTATGCCATTTTTGTCCCAGAAAACTTTGTATTTTTTTTAATGGAAAACACAAAAAATATGCAATAGTTTCCCATTTTCAAAGCGGTGTTTTTGATGTAAAGCAATTGGAGCCTTGAGTAGGTCAATAATTCATCACAACATTGATTTTGATTCATTATTATTTTTTTGAGGAATGACAGTTTTAAAGGGAAAAAAAAGCCTCTTGGGCTTTTAAAATGGTTTCATTCATAAGTGTTCGAAATAAGCCTTTTTTTTTTCTTTCTTTTAACGCTTAACTATGTAGATCAATTGAATATACATTTTTATTATTTGCATGTTTTTTGTGTGTTTATTTGTTTGTTTTATACAATTTTTGTCCAAGAACATTTTTATTTTTTGAATGGAAAACACCAAAAATATGCTATATTTTCCCTTTTCAAAGCGTTGTTTTTGAAATAAAAAAAACAATTGGAGCCTTGAATAGGTCAATAATTCACCACAACATTGACTTTGATTCATTATTATTTTTTGAGTAATGACAGTTTAAAAAAAAACAACACTAAAATGAAAAGGATCCAAAAGGGCCCCACTCATAAAAGTGTTTAAAAAAACACTCAACGCTTAAGTCCGGACATAAATTTCATATCCATCTGTTGTTTATACTTTTTTATTATTTTCATGTTGGTTTTTTTTGCTTGTTTGTTTTATGCCATTTTTGTCCCAGAAAACTTTGTATTTTTTTTTATGGAAACCACAAAAAATATGCAATATTTTCCCTTTTTCAAAGCGGTGTTTTTGGTATAAAGCAATTGGAGCCTTGAGTAGGTCAATAATTCATCACAACTTTAATTTTGATTCATTATTATTTTTTTGACGAATGACAGTTTTAAAGGGAAAAAAAGCCTCTTGGGCTTTTAAAATGGTTTCATTCATAAGTGTTCGAAATAAGCCTTTTGTTTTTTCTTTCTTTTAACGCTTAACTATGTAGATCAATTGAATATACATTTTTATTATTTGCATGTTTTTTGTGTGTTTATTTGTTTGTTTTATACCATTTTTGTCCAAGAACATTTTTATTTTTTGAATGGAAAACACCAAAAATATGCTATATTTTCCCTTTTCAAAGCGTTGTTTTTGAAATAAAAAAAACAATTGGAGCCTTGAATAGGTCAATAATTCATCACAACATTGACTTTGATTCACTATTATTTTTTGAGTAATGACAGTTTAAAAAAACAACACTAAAATTAAAAGGATCCAAAAGGGCCCCACTCATAAAAGTGTTAAAAAAAACACTCAACGCTTAAGTCCGAACATAAATTTCATATCCATCTGTTGTTTATACTTTTTTTATTATTTTCATGTTGTTGTTTTTTTGCTTGTTTGTTTTATGGCATTTTTGTCCCAGAAAACTTTGTATTTTTTTTTAATGGAAAACACAAAAAATATGCAATATTTTCCCTTTTTCAAAGCGGTGTTTTTGATATAAAGCAATTGGAGCCTTGAGTAGGTAAATAATTCATCACAACTTTGATTTTGATTCATTATTATTTTTTTGAGGAATGACAGTTTTAAAGGGAAAAAAAGCCTCTTGGGCTTTTAAAATGGTTTCATTCATAAGTGTTCGAAATAAGCCTTTTTTTTTCTTTCTTTTAACGCTTAACTATGTAGATCAATTGAATATACATTTTTATTATTTGCATGTTTTTTGTGTGTTTATTTGTTTGTTTTATACCATTTTTGTCCAAGAACATTTTTATTTTTTGAATGGAAAACACCAAAAATATGCTATATTTTCCCTTTTCAAAGCGTTGTTTCTGAAATAAAAAAAAAACAATTGGAGCCTTGAATAGGTCAATAATTCATCACAACATTGACTTTGATTCATTATTATTTTTTGAGTAATGACAGTTTAAAAAAACAACACTAAAATTAAAAGGATCCAAAAGGGCCCCACTCATAAAAGTGTTTAAAAAAACACTCAACGCTTAAGTCCGAACATAAATTTCATATCCATCTGTTGTTTATACGTTTTTATTATTTTCATGTTGTTTTTTTTTGCTTGTTTGTTTTATGCCATTTTTGTCCCAGAAAACTTTGTATTTTTGTAATGGAAACCACAAAAAAGATGCAATATTTTCCCTTTTTCAAAGCGGTGTTTTTGATATAAAGCAATTGGAGCCTTGAGTAGGTCAATAATTCATCACAACATTGATTTTGATCCATTATTATTTTTTTGAGGAATGACAGTTTTAAAGGGAAAAAAAGCCTCTTGGGCTTTTAAAATGGTTTCATTCATAAGTGTTCGAAATAAGCCTTTTTTTTTCTTTCTTTTAACGCTTAACTATGTAGATCAATTGAATATACATTTTTATTATTTGCATGTTTTTTGTGTGTTTATTTGTTTGTTTTATACCATTTTTGTCCAAGAACATTTTTATTTTTTGAATGGAAAACACAAAAAATATGCTATATTTTCCCTTTTCAAAGCGTTGTTTTTGAAATAAAAAAAACAATTGGAGCCTTGAATAGGTCAATAATTCATCACAACATTGACTTTGATTCATTATTATTTTTTGAGTAATGACAGTTTAAAAAAACAACACTAAAATAAAAAGGATCCAAAAGGGCCCCACTCATAGAAGTGTTTAAAAAAACACTCAACGCTTAAGTCCGGACATAAATTTCATATCCATCTGTTGTTTATACTTTTTTATTATTTTCATGTTGGTTTTTTTTGCTTGTTTGTTTTATGCCATTTTTGTCCCAGAAAACTTTGTATTTTTTTTAATGGAAAACACAAAAAATATGCAATAGTTTCCCATTTTCAAAGCGGTGTTTTTGATGTAAAGCAATTGGAGCCTTGAGTAGGTCAATAATTCATCACAACATTGATTTTGATTCATTATTATTTTTTTGAGGAATGACAGTTTTAAAGGGGAAAAAGCCTCTTGGGCTTTTAAAATGGTTTCATTCATAAGTGTTCGAAATAAGCCTTTTTTTTTCTTTCTTTTAACGCTTAACTATGTAGATCAATTGAATATACATTTTTATTATTTGCATGTTTTTTGTGTGTTTATTTGTTTGTTTTATACCATTTTTGTCCAAGAACATTTTTATTTTTTGAATGGAAAACACAAAAAATATGCTATATTTTCCCTTTTCAAAGCGTTGTTTTTGAAATAAAAAAAACAATTGGAGCCTTGAATAGGTCAATAATTCATCACAACATTGACTTTGATTCATTATTATTTTTTGAGTAATGACAGTTTAAAAAAACAACACTAAAATAAAAAGGATCCAAAAGGGCCCCACTCATAGAAGTGTTTAAAAAAACACTCAACGCTTAAGTCCGGACATAAATTTCATATCCATCTGTTGTTTATACTTTTTTATTATTTTCATGTTGGTTTTTTTTGCTTGTTTGTTTTATGCCATTTTTGTCCCAGAAAACTTTGTATTTTTTTTAATGGAAAACACAAAAAATATGCAATAGTTTCCCATTTTCAAAGCGGTGTTTTTGATGTAAAGCAATTGGAGCCTTGAGTAGGTCAATAATTCATCACAACATTGATTTTGATTCATTATTATTTTTTTGAGGAATGACAGTTTTAAAGGGGAAAAAAGCCTCTTGGGCTTTTAAAATGGTTTCATTCATAAGTGTTCGAAATAAGCCTTTTTTTTTTTCTTTCTTTTAACGCTTAACTATGTAGATCAATTGAATATACATTTTTATTATTTGCATGTTTTTTTGTGTGTTTATTTGTTTGTTTTATACAATTTTTGTCCAAGAACATTTTTATTTTTTGAATGGAAAACACCAAAAATATGCTATATTTTCCCTTTTCAAAGCGTTGTTTCTGAAATAAAAAAAACAATTGGAGCCTTGAATAGGTCAATAATTCATCACAACATTGACTTTGATTCATTATTATTTTTTGAGTAATGACAGTTTAAAAAAACAACACTAAAATAAAAAGGATCCAAAAGGGCCCCACTCATAAAAGTGTTTAAAAAAACACTCAACGCTTAAGTCCGAACATAAATTTCATATCCATCTGTTGTCTGTTGTTTATACTTTTTTATTATTTTCATGTTGTTTTTTTTGCTTGTTTGTTTTATGCCATTTTTGTCCCAGAAAACTTTGTATTTCTTTTTAATGGAAACCACAAAAAATATGCAATATTTTCCCTTTTTCAAAGCGGTGTTTTTGATATAAAGCAATTGGAGCCTTGAGTAGGTCAATAATTCATCACAACATTGATTTTGATTCATTATTATTTTTTTGAGGAATGACAGTTTTAAAGGGAAAAAAAGCCTCTTGGGCTTTTAAAATGGTTTCATTCATAAGTGTTCGAAATAAGCCTTTTTTTTTCTTTCTTTTAACGCTTAACTATGTAGATCAATTGAATATACATTTTTATTATTTGCATGTTTTTTGTGTGTTTATTTGTTTGTTTTATACCATTTTTGTCCAAGAACATTTTTATTTTTTGAATGGAAAACACCAAAAATATGCTATATTTTCCCTTTTCAAAGCGTTGTTTTTGAAAAAAAAAAAAAAAATCGAGCCTTGAATAGGTCAATAATTCATCACAACATTGACTTTGATTCATTATTATTTTTGGAGTAATGACAGTTTAAAAAAACAACACTAAAATTAAAAGGATCCAAAAGGGCCCCACTCATAAAAGTGTTTAGAAAAACACTCAACGCTTAAGTCCGGACATAAATTTCATATCCATCTGTTGTTTATACTTTTTTTTTATTATTTTCATGTTGTTGTTTTTTTGCTTGTTTGTTTTATGCCATTTTTGTCCCAGAAAACTTTGTATTTCTTTTTAATGGAAACCACAAAAAATATGCAATATTTTCCCTTTTTCAAAGCGGTGTTTTTGATATAAAGCAATTGGAGCCTTGAGTAGGTCAATAATTCATCACAACATTGATTTTGATTCATTATTATTTTTTTGAGGAATGACAGTTTTAAAGGGAAAAAAAGCCTCTTGGGCTTTTAAAATGGTTTCATTCATAAGTGTTCGAAATAAGCCTTTTTTTTTCTTTCTTTTAACGCTTAACTATGTAGATCAATTGAATATACATTTTTATTATTTGCATGTTTTTTGTGTGTTTATTTGTTTGTTTTATACCATTTTTGTCCAAGAACATTTTTATTTTTTGAATGGAAAACACCAAAAATATGCTATATTTTCCCTTTTCAAAGCGTTGTTTTTGAAATAAAAATAAAAAATCGAGCCTTGAATAGGTCAATAATTCATCACAACATTGACTTTGATTCATTATTATTTTTGGAGTAATGACAGTTTAAAAAAACAACACTAAAATTAAAAGGATCCAAAAGGGCCCCACTCATAAAAGTGTTTAAAAAAACACTCAACGCTTAAGTCCGGACATACATTTCCTATCCATCTGTTGTTTATACTTTTTTATTATTTTCATGTTGTTTTTTTTTGCTTGTTTGTTTTATGCCATTTTTGTCCCAGAAAACTTTGTATTTCTTTTTAATGGAAACCACAAAAAATATGCAATATTTTCCCTTTTTCAAAGCGGTGTTTTTGATATAAAGCAATTGGAGCCTTGAGTAGGTCAATAATTCATCACAACATTGATTTTGATTCATTATTATTTTTTTGAGGAATGACAGTTTTAAAGGGAAAAAAAGCCTCTTGGGCTTTTAAAATGGTTTCATTCATAAGTGTTCGAAATAAGCCTTTTATTTTTTCTTTCTTTTAACGCTTAACTATGTAGATCAATTGAATATACATTTTTATTATTTGCATGTTTTTTGTGTGTTTATTTGTTTGTTTTATACCATTTTTGTCCAAGAACATTTTTATTTTTTGAATGGAAAACACAAAAAATAAGCTATATTTTCCCTTTTCAAAGCGTTGTTTTTGAAATAAAAAAAACAATTGGAGCCTTGAATAGGTCAATAATTCATCACAACATTGACTTTGATTCATTATTATTTTTTGAGTAATGACAGTTTAAAAAAACAACACTAAAATAAAAAGGATCCAAAAGGGCCCCACTCATAAAAGTGTTTAGAAAAACACTCAACGCTTAAGTCCGGACATAAATTTCATATCCATCTGTTGTTTATACTTTTTTTTATTATTTTCATGTTGTTGTTTTTTTGCTTGTTTGTTGTATGCCATTTTTGTCCCAGAAAACTTTGTATTTTTTTTTATGGAAACCACAAAAAATATGCAATATTTTCCCTTTTTCAAAGCGGTGTTTTTGATATAAAGCAATTGGAGCCTTGAGTAGGTCAATAATTCATCACAACATTGATTTTGATTCATTATTATTTTTTTGAGGAATGACAGTTTTAAAGGGAAAAAAAAGCCTCTTGGGCTTTTAAAATGGTTTCATTCATAAGTGTTCGAAATAAGCCTTTTTTTTTTTTTTTACTTTTAACGCTTAACTATGTAGCTCAATTGAATATACATTTTTATTATTTGCATGTGTTTTGTGTGTTTATTTGTTTGTTTTATACAATTTTTGTCCAAGAACATTTTTATTTTTTGAATGGAAAACACCAAAAATATGCTATATTTTCCCTTTTCAAAGCGTTGTTTCTGAAATAAAAAAAACAATTGGAGCCTTGAATAGGTCAATAATTCATCACAACATTGACTTTGATTCATTATTATTTTTGGAGTAATGACAGTTTAAAAAAACAACACTAAAATTAAAAGGATCCAAAAGGGCCCCACTCATAAAAGTGTTTAAAAAAACACTCAACGCTTAAGTCCGGACATACATTTCCTATCCATCTGTTGTTTATACTTTTTTATTATTTTCATGTTGTTTTTTTTTGCTTGTTTGTTTTATGCCATTTTTGTCCCAGAAAACTTTGTATTTTTTTTAATGGAAACCACAAAAAATATGCAATATTTTCCCATTTTCAAAGCGGTGTTTTTGATATAAAGCAATTGGAGCCTTGAGTAGGTCAATAATTCATCACAACATTGATTTTGATTCATTATTATTTTTTTGAGGAATGACAGTTTTAAAGGGAAAAAAAAGCCTCTTGGGCTTTTAAAATGGTTTCATTCATAAGTGTTCGAAATAAGCCTTTTTTTTCTTTCTTTTAACGTTTAACTATGTAGATCAATTGAATATACATTTTTATTATTTGCATGTTTTTTGTGTGTTTATATGTTTGTTTTATACCAATTGGAGCCTTGAATAAGTCAATAATTCATTACAATATTGATTTTGATTCATTATTATATTTTGAGCAATGACAGTTTTAAAGGGGAAAAACAGTCTCTTGGGATTTAAAGTGGTTTCATTCATAAAAGTGTTCAAAATATATATTTCTTTTAATTTCAGATCTGTCCATGGAATATACATTTTTTATTATTTTCCTGCGTTTCTTTCTTTGTTTTATACGATCCATCCATCCATCCATTTTCTACCGCTTATTTCCTTTCGGGGTGACGGGGGGCGCTTTAGTCAAAGAAAACGTTATATTTTTGTAACGAAAACACGAAAAAATTTGCAATATTTTCCCTTTTCAAAGCGGTGTTTTCGATATTAAGTAATTGGAGCCTTGAATAAGTCAATAATTCATTACAACATTGAATTTGATTCATTATTACATTTTGAGCAATGACAGTTTTAAAGGGAAAAAAACAGTCTCTTGAGGATTTAAAGTGGTTTAATTCATAAAAGTGTTCAAAATATATATTTCTTTTAATTTCAGATCTGTCCATGGAGTATACATTTTTTATTATTTTCATGTTTTTTTGTGCGTTACTTTCTTTGTTTTATACCATTTTTGTCAAAGAAAATGTTGTATTTTTCATGGAAAACACAAAAAATATACAATATTTTCCCTTTTCAAAGCGATATTCTTGATATAAAGCAATTGGAGCCTTGAATAGGTTAATAATTCATTACAATATTGATTTTGATTCATTATTATATTTTGAGCAATGACAGTTTTAAAGGGAAAAAACAGTCTCTTGGGATTTAAAGTGGTTTCATTCATAAAAGTGTTCAAAATATATATTTCTTTTAATTTCAGATCTGTCCATGGAATATACATTTTTTATTATTTTCCTGCGTTTCTTTCTTTGTTTTATACGATCCATCCATCCATCCATTTTCTACCGCTTATTTCCTTTCGGGGTGACGGGGGGCGCTTTAGTCAAAGAAAACGTTATATTTTTGTAACGAAAACACGAAAAAATTTGCAATATTTTCCCTTTTCAAAGCGGTGTTTTCGATATTAAGTAATTGGAGCCTTGAATAAGTCAATAATTCATTACAACATTGAATTTGATTCATTATTACATTTTGAGCAATGACAGTTTTAAAGGGAAAAAAACAGTCTCTTGAGGATTTAAAGTGGTTTAATTCATAAAAGTGTTCAAAATATATATTTCTTTTAATTTCAGATCTGTCCATGGAGTATACATTTTTTATTATTTTCATGTTTTTTTGTGCGTTACTTTCTTTGTTTTATACCATTTTTGTCAAAGAAAATGTTGTATTTTTCATGGAAAACACAAAAAATATACAATATTTTCCCTTTTCAAAGCGATATTCTTGATATAAAGCAATTGGAGCCTTGAATAGGTTAATAATTCATTACAATATTGATTTTGATTCATTATTATATTTTGAGCAATGACAGTTTTAAAGGGAAAAAACAGTCAATTGAGGATTTAAAGTGATTTAATTCATAAAAGTGTTCAAAATATATATTTATTTCATTTCAGATTTGTCCATGGAATATACATTTTTTATTAGTTTCATGTTTTTTGTGTGCTTCTTTGTTTGTTTTACACCATTTTTGTCAAAGAAAATGTTGTATTTTTGTAACGAAAACACGAAAAAATTAGCAATATTTTCCCTTTTCAAAGCGGTGTTTTCGATATAAAGTAATTGGAGCCTTGAATAAGTCAATAATTCATTACAACATTGAATTTGATTCATTATTACATTTTGAGCAATGATAGTTTTAAAGGGGAAAAAACAGTCTCTTGAGGATTTAAAGCGGTTTCATTCATAAAAGTGTTCAAAATATATATTTCTTTTAATTTCAGATCTGTTCATGGAGTATACATTTTTTATTATTTTCATGTTTTTTTGTGCGTTACTTTCTTTGTTTTATACCATTTTTTGTCAAAGAAAATGTTGTATTTTTCATGGAAAACACAGAAATTATGCAATATTTTCCCTTTTCAAAGCGATATTTTTGATATAAAGCAATTGGAGCCTTGAATAAGTCAATAATTCATTACAATATTGATTTTGATTCATTATTATATTTTGAGCAATGACAGTTTTAAAGGGGAAAAAACAGTATTTTGGGATTTAAAGTGGTTTCGTTCATAAAAGTGTTCAAAATATGTATTTCTTTTAATTTCAGATCTGTCCATGGAATATACATTTTTTATTATTTTCATGCGTTTCTTTCTTTGTTTTATACCATTTTAGTCAAAGAAAACGTTATATTTTTGTAACGAAAACACGAAAAAATGTGCAATATTTTCCCTTTCCAAAGCGGTGTTTTCGATATAAAGTAATTGGAGCCTTGAATAAGTCAATAATTCATTACAACATTGAATTTGATTCATTATTACATTTTGAGCAATGACAGTTTTAAAGGGGAAAAAACAGTCTCTTGAGGATTTAAAGTGGTTTAATTCATAAAAGTGTTCAAAATATATATTTATTTCATTTCAGATTTGTCCATGGAATATACATTTTTTATTAGTTTCATGTTTTTTGTGTGCTTCTTTGTTTGTTTTACACCATTTTTGTCAAAGAAAATGTTGTATTTTTGTAACGAAAACACGAAAAAATTAGCAATATTTTCCCTTTTCAAAGCGGTGTTTTCGATATAAAGTAATTGGAGCCTTGAATAAGTCAATAATTCATTACAACATTGAATTTGATTCATTATTACATTTTGAGCAATGATAGTTTTAAAGGGGAAAAAACAGTCTCTTGAGGATTTAAAGCGGTTTCATTCATAAAAGTGTTCAAAATATATATTTCTTTTAATTTCAGATCTGTTCATGGAGTATACATTTTTTATTATTTTCATGTTTTTTTGTGCGTTACTTTCTTTGTTTTATACCATTTTTTGTCAAAGAAAATGTTGTATTTTTCATGGAAAACACAGAAATTATGCAATATTTTCCCTTTTCAAAGCGATATTTTTGATATAAAGCAATTAGAGCCTTGAATAAGTCAATAATTCATTACAATATTGATTTTGATTCATTATTATATTTTGAGCAATGACAGTTTTAAAGGGGAAAAAACAGTCTTTTGGGATTTAAAGTGGTTTCATTCATAAAAGTGTTCAAAATATGTATTTCTTTTAATTTCAGATCTGTCCATGGAATATACATTTTTTATTATTTTCATGCGTTTCTTTCTTTGTTTTATACCATTTTAGTCAAAGAAAACGTTATATTTTTGTAACGAAAACACGAAAAAATTTGCAATATTTTCCCTTTCCAAAGCGGTGTTTTCGATATAAAGTAATTGGAGCCTTGAATAAGTCAATAATTCATTACAACATTGAATTTGATTCATTATTACATTTTGAGCAATGACAGTTTTAAAGGGGAAAAAACAGTCTCTTGAGGATTTAAAGTGGTTTAATTCATAAAAGTGTTCAAAATATATATTTATTTCATTTCAGATTTGTCCATGGAATATACATTTTTTATTAGTTTCATGTTTTTTTGTGTGCTTCTTTGTTTGTTTTACACCATTTTCGTCAAAGAAACTGTTGTATTTTTGTATGGAAAACACAAAAAATATGCAATATTTTCCCTTTTCAAAGCGATATTTTTGATATAAAGCAATTGGAGCGTTGAATAGGTCAATAATTCATCACAACATTGATTTGGATTCATTATTATATTTTGAGCAATGACAGTTTTAAATTTAAAAAAAACAGCCTAAGGGTTTTAATTCATAAAAGTGTTCAAAATAAGTATTTTTTTTTTACTTTTTAACGCTTAATTATGTAGATCAATCTCAGATCTGTCCATTGAATATACATTTTATTATTTTCATGTTTTTTGTGTGTTTGTTTGTTTTATACCATTTTTGTCCAAGAAAATTTTAAATTTTTGAATGAAAAACACAAAAGATATGCAATATTTTCCCTTTCCAAAGCGTTTTTTTAATATATATATATATGAAGCAATTGGAGCCTTGAATAGGTCAACAATTCATCACAACATTGATTTTGATTCATTATTATTTTTTTGAGCAATGACAGTTTTAAAGAGGAAAAAAGCCTCTTGGGCATTTAAAATGGTTTCATTCATAAAAGTGTTCAAAATACGTTTTTTTTTTTTTTTTTTTTTACTTTTAACGCTTAACTATGTAGATCAACAATTTTAATATTTTCGTGTTTTTTTGTGAGTTTATTTCTTTGTTATATACCATTTTTGTCAAATAAAACTTGGTATTTTTTAATAGAAAACATTAAAAATATGCAATATTTTCCCTTTTTAAAGCGTTGTTTTTGATACAAAAAACAATTGGAGCCTTGAATAGGTCAATAATTCATTGCAACATTGATTTTGATTCATTATTATATTTTGAGCAATGACAGTTTTAAAGGGAAAAAAACAGTCTCTTGAGGATTTAAAGGGGTTTCATTTATAAAAGTGTTCAAAATATTTATTTTAATTTCAGATCTGTCCATGGAATACACATTTTTTATTATTTTCATGTTTTTTTGTGTGCTTCTTTGTTTTACACCATTTTTGTCAAAGAAACTGTTGTATTTTTGTATGGAAAACACAAAAAATATGCAATATTTTCCCTTTTCAAAGCGATATTTTTGATATAAAGCAATTGGAGCGTTGAATAAGTCAATAATTCATCACAACATTGATTTGGATTCATTATTATATTTTGAGCAATGACAGTTTTAAATTAAAAAAAAACAGCCTAAGGGGTTTAATTCATAAAAGTGTTCAAAATAAGTATTTTTTTTTTTTACTTTTTAACGCTTAATTATGTAGATCAATCTCAGATCTGTCCATTGAATATACATTTTTATTATTTTCATGTTTTTTGTGTGTTTGTTTGTTTTATACCATTTTTGTCCAAGAAAATTTTAAATTTTTGAATGAAAAACACAAAAGATATGCAATATTTTCCCTTTCCAAAGCGTTTTTTTTTAATATATATATATATATATGAAGCAATTGGAGCCTTGAATAGGTCAACAATTCATCACAACATTGATTTTGATTCATTATTATTTTTTTGAGCAATGACAGTTTTAAAGAGGAAAAAAGCCTCTTGGGCATTTAAAATGGTTTCATTCATAAAAGTGTTCAAAATACGTTTTTTTTTTTTTTTTTTTTTACTTTTAACGCTTAACTATGTAGATCAACAATTTTAATATTTTCGTGTTTTTTTGTGAGTTTATTTCTTTGTTATATACCATTTTTGTCAAATAAAACTTGGTATTTTTTAATAGAAAACATTAAAAATATGCAATATTTTCCCTTTTTAAAGCGTTGTTTTTGATACAAAAAACAATTGGAGCCTTGAATAGGTCAATAATTCATTGCAACATTGATTTTGATTCATTATTATATTTTGAGCAATGACAGTTTTAAAGGGAAAAAAACAGTCTCTTGAGGATTTAAAGTGGTTTCATTTATAAAAGTGTTCAAAATATTTATTTTAATTTCAGATCTGTCCATGGAATACACATGTTTTATTATTTTCATGTTTTTTTGTGTGCTTCTTTGTTTTACACCATTTTTGTCAAAGAAACTGTTGTATTTTTGTATGGAAAACACAAAAAATATGCAATATTTTCCCTTTTCAAAGCGATATTTTTGATATAAAGCAATTGGAGCCTTGAATAAGTCAATAATTCATCACAACATTGATTTGGATTCATTATTATATTTTGAGCAATGAGTTTTAAATAAAAAAAAAAACAGCCTAAGGGGTTTAATTCATAAAAGTGTTCAAAATAAGTATTTTTTTTTTACTTTTTAACGCTTAATTATGTAGATCAATCTCAGATCTGTCCATTGAATATACATTTTTATTATTTTCATGTTTTTTGTGTGTTTGTTTGTTTTATACCATTTTTGTCCAAGAAAATTTTTAATTTTTGAATGAAAAACACAAAAGATATGCAATATTTTCCCTTTCCGAAGCGATTTATATATATATATATATATATATATATATATATATATATATATATATATATATATGAAGCAATTGGAGCCTTGAATAGGTCAACAATTCATCACAACATTGATTTTGATTCATTATTTTTTTTTTGAGCAATGACAGTTCTAAAGAGGAAAAAAGCCTCTTGGGCATTTAAAATGGTTTCATTCATAAAAGTGTTCGAAATAGTTTTTTTTTTTTTTTTTTACTTTTAACGCTTATCTATGTAGATCAACAATTTTATTATTTTCATGTTTTTTTGTGAGTTTATTTCTTTGTTGTATACCATCCATCCATCCATTTTTGTCAAATAAAACTTGGTATTTTTGAATGGAAAACATAAAAAATATGCAATATTTTCCCTTTTTAAAGCGTTGTTTTTGATACAAAAAACAATTGGAGCCTTGAATAGGTCAATAATTCATTGCAACATTGATTTTGATTCATTATTATATTTTGAGCAATGACAGTTTTAAAGTGGTTTCATTTACAAAAATGTTCAAAATATTTATTTTAATTTCAGATCCGTCCATGGAATACACATTTTTTATTATTTCCATGGTTTTTTTGTGTGCTTCTTTGTTTGTTTTACACGATTTTTGTCAAAGAAACCGTTGTATTTTTGTATGGAAAACATGAAAAATATGCAATATTTTCCCTTTTCAAAGCGGTGTTTTCGATATGAAGCAATTGGAGCCTTGAATAAGTCAATAATTCATCACAACATTGATTTTGATTCATTATTATATTTTGAGCAATGACCATTTTAATGAAAAAATATGTATAAAAACAGTCAAAATTGCAACTTTTTCTCGTTACATTTCACCTGTTTCCTCTTCGGTTCCACTTTTTTTTTTAACACTACTTGTAGAATGTGCCGCCGGCCGTCATAAAAATGAGCTACAAATGGCCCCCAGGCCGCACTTTGGACACCCCTGCTTTCGAGCCATAAGAGGTAAAACTCGCCGGACTATAAAACCAAAACAACAAAAAAAGCGTGTGGCGCTCAGCAGTTCCTCATTAACACACTTTTAACGCGGCACTTTCCTTTTCCGTTGGACCAGCACCCCCCCACCCCCTCCTTATCCCAAAGATGAAAAACACCCACGTGAGCTGGAGGGGGGGGGGCAGAGGGTGGTCTTCCACCTCACTACCTCTGCAACACGTTGCAACGTGCGAGGGGGGCTGAGAGGAAGGAACTGTGCTCCTGAGAAAGCTTTAGGTTTCAAGATGGAGACTCAAATAGTTAACAGATTGTCCAGCGTCCGAAACAGTGAAAAGCCCCCCCCCCCCCCCCAGCCCCCCCTGTGTGCTGTAACGTATGCAGCAGCAGAATGACAAAACAATAAAGTCATATTCATCATAAAGACATCATGCACGATGAGTAATACAAACCCCGTTTCCATATGAGTTGGGAAATTGTGTTTGATGTAAATATAAATGGAATACAATGATTGGCAAATCCTTTTCAACTCATATTCAGTTGAATATGCTACAAAGACGAGATATTTGATGTTCAAACTCATAAACTTTATTCTTTTTTGCAAATAATAATTAACTTAGAATTTCATGGCTGCAACAGGTGCCAAAGTAGTTGGGAAAGGGCATGTTCACCGCTGTGTTACATCACCTTTTCTTTTAACAACACTCAATAAACGTTTGGGAACTGAAAAACTAATTGTTGAAGCTTTGAAAGTGGAATTCTTTCCCATTCTTGCTTGATGTACAGCTTCAGTCGTTCAACAGTCCGGTGTCTCCGCTGTCGTATTTTACGCTTCATAATGCGCCACACATTTTCCATGGGAGACAGGTGTGGACTGCAGGCGGGCCAGGAAAGTACCCGCACTCTTTTTTTATGAAGCCATGCTGTTGTAACACGTGCTGAATGTGGCTTGGCATTGTCTTGTTGAAATAAGCAGGGGCGTCCATGAAAAAGATGGCGCTTAGATGGCAGCAAATGTTGTTCCAAAACCTGTATGTACCTTTCAGCATTAATGGTGCCTTCACAGATGTGTAAGTTACCCATGCCTTGGGCACTAATGCACCCCCATACCATCACAGATGCTGGCTTTTCAACTTTGCGTCAATAACAGTCTGGATGGTTCACTTCCCCTTTGGTCCGGATGACACAATGTCGAATATTTCCAAAAACAATTTGAAATGTGAACTCGTCAGACCACAGAACCCTTTTCCACTTTGCATCAGTCCATGTTAGAAGATCTCGGGCACAGAGAAGCCGGCGGCGTTTCTGGATGTTGTTGATAAATGGCTTTCGTTTTGCATAGTAGAGCTTTAACTTGCACTTACAGATGTAGCGACAAACTGTATTCAGTGACAGAAGTTTTCTGAAGTGTTTCTGAGCCCATGTGGTGATATCCTTTAGAGATTGATGTCGGTTTTTGATACAGTGCCGTCTGAGGGATCGAAGGTCACGGTCATTCAATGTTGGTTTCCGGCCATGCCGCTTACGTGGAGTGATTTCTCCAGAGTCTCTGAACCTTTTGATGATATTATGGAGCGTAGATGTTGAAATCCCTAAATTTCTCGCAATTGCACTTTGAGAAACGTTGTTCTTAAACTGTTTGACTATTTGCTCACGCAGTTGTGGACAAAGGGGTGTACCTCGCCCCATCCTTTCTTGTGAAAGACTGAGCATTTTTTGGGAAGCTATTTTCTTACCCAATCATGGCACCCACCTTTTCCCAATTAGCCTGCACACCTGTGGGATGTTCCAAATAAGTGTTTGATGAGCGTTCCTCAACTTTATCAGTATTTATTGCCACCATTCCCAACTTCTTTGTCACGTGTTGCAGGCATCAAATTCTAAAGTTAATGATTTTTTTGAACATCAAATATGTTGTCTTTGTAGCATATTCAACTGAATATGGGTTGAAAAGGATTTGCAAATCATTGTATTCTGTTTATATTTACATCGAACACAATTTCCCAACTCATATGGAAACGGGGTTTGTACATGTATATATAAATATAATACATTAACAATATTTTTTTTTACATAAGCTGCAAAAAAAAAAAAATTAAGTTTACTTTAAAAACTGGCAGCACAGTCGCAAGAATTTTTCAATAGAATCAGTTTTTTTTTTACAGCACATAAAAAATGGAATAAATAGAATGGAATGGAGAAACAATACCACTGTTATTAGCGGTAAAATAAAGAAAAAAGTTAAAGTACCAATGATTGTCACACACACAGGCTGGGTGTGGCGAAATTATTCTCTGCATTTTACCCGTCACCTTTGATCACCCTCCTTGGGAAGTGAGGGGAGCAGTGAGCAGCGGCAGTGGCCGCGCCCGGGAATCTATTTTTTCTGGGATTTAACCCCCAATTCCAACCTTTGATGCTGAGTGCCAAGCAGGGAGGTAATGGGTCCCATCAATAGAGCTGCCAGTTTGTTTGTTTGTACCGTAAAATCATGTTGTTTTAATGTTATTTTTGGTTTTAGTGTATTACTGTATATGGAAAAAAAAACAGTACCAAAGTTGATTTTACGGTAAAAAATCCAATCCAATTCACTTTGTGTAGCACATTTAAACAACATGAGTGTTTCCAAAGTGCGGCACAACAATATTAAAAACAATATTCAAATATTATGTTTAGCTCCACCAATGACTGAATAAAAAATAAAACCATTATAAAAACAATATAAAAACAAATATGATTAAAAACAATTTTAAAGGGTTAAAAAAAAAAAACTCAGTTGCGGGAATTAAACCGTAAAATATATTTTCAATTCTACAGTCAACTATTTGATTTGATCATTTGTTTTGAAATTTAAGTACAGTATTTATCTTTATTTTAACAAAATAAAAAAATTTTTTTTACATAAGCTGCAAAAATTATATTAAATTTTTACTTTTCAAACTGGCAGCTCAGTCGCCAGAATTTTTCAATAGAATCAGTGTTTTGTTTTTTTTTTGGTTTGGTTTTTTTCTACAGCATATAAAAAATGGAATGAATACAGAAACAATACCACTGAATTCAACCGTGAAATCTCTTGTCAATTTTACAGTCTACAATTTGATTTGATCATTTGTTTTGAAATCATAAGTCAAGCAGATATTTAAGTACAATATTTATCTTTATTTGAACAAATAATAGTTTTGGAATACATGATAATATAATAGTTTGATAGTATTGAATTGTAAAAGATATGCTATTGCATGTTTTTTTTTTTTGCAAATATTAGCTCATTTGGAACTTGACGCTTGCAACATGTTTCAAAAAAGCTGGCACGAGTGGCAAAAAAGATGGGAGAAAGTTGAGGAATGCTCATTAAGAACGACATTTCACAACCAGCTATTGCAAGGAATTTAGGGACTTCGATCCCTCGGGCGGCACTGTATAAAAAACAGCAACATAAGTGTGTAAAGGATATCACCACATGGGCTCAGGAACACACCCCAGAAAACCTGTCAGTAACTACAGTTCATCGCTACATCTGTAAGTGGGAGTTATAACTCTACTATGCAAAGCCTAAGCCATTTATCAACAACACCCAGAAACGCCGCCGACTTCGCAGGGCCAAAAAAAATGGTCTTCTCAGTTCCCAAACATTTACTGAGTGTTGTTAAAAGGAAAGGCCATGTAACACAGTGGTAAAAAAAAGCCCCTGTTTATGACAAAAATGGACCATTAATATGTGCTGGTATAATCAACATCATCAGTATCATCATTACTATCATCCTCATTATCGTCACTATCATCATCAACATTGTCACTATCATCATCTACATTGTCACTATCATCCTCATTATTATCAATATCATCATCAATATAATCACCCTCATCAGTATCATCATCATTATCATAACAATCAACATCTACATCATCACTATCATCAGTTTCATAACAATCAACATCTACAACGCCACTATCATTCTCATTATCATCACGACCGTCATCATTATCTTCACTGTCATAAATTACATTGTCACTATCATCCTCATTATCATCACTATCATCATCATCATCATTATAATCACCCTCATCACTATCATCATCATTATAATCATGATCTTTATAATCACAATCATCACTATCAACCGCATTATCATCACCATCATTATAATCACCCGCATCACTATCATCATCATTATCATAACAATCATAATCCACATCCTCATCATCATCACTATTATTATAATCACCATTATCGTTACCCTCATTACTATATCATCATTATCATAACAATCAACATCTACACCGTCACTATCATTCTCATTATCATCACTATCATCCTCATTATCATCACCATCATTATAAACACCCTCATCACTATCATCATCATTATAATCACCATCATCACTATAATCAACATCATTATAATCACCCTCATTACTATCATCATCAGTATCATAGCAATCGACATCTACACCGTCACTATCATTCTCACTATCATCACGACCGTCATCATTATCTTCACTATCATCATCGACATTGTCACTATCATCCTCATTATTATCACTATCATCTTCATTATAATCATCATCATTAAAAATCACTATCATACCAATCAACATCTACAACGTCACTATCAGTCTCATAATCATCATGACCGTCATCATTATCTTCACTATCATCATCGACATTGTCACTATCATCCTCATTATTATCACTATCATCTTCATTATAATCATCATCATTAAAAATCACTATCATACCAATCAACATCTACAACGTCACTATCAGTCTCATAATCATCATGACCGTCATCATTACCTACACTATCATCATCGACATTGTCACTATCATCATCTACATCGTCAATATTATCAATATCATCAATATTATCATCATTATAATCACCCTCATCACTATCAACACCATTATAATCATGATCTTTATAATCACCATCATCATCATTATCATAACAATCATCATCTACATCGTGACTATCGTCCTCATTATAATCATCATCATAATAAATCACCCTACTCAATATAATCATCATTATCATAACAATCAACATCTACACCGTCACTATCATTCTCATTATCATTATGACCATCATGATTATCTTCACTATCATCATCCACATTGTCATCAATATCAATATCATCATCATTATAATCACCCTGGTCATTATAATCATGATCTTTATAATCACTATCATCACCATTGTCATGACAATCATCATCTACATCGTCACTATCGTCCTCATTATCATCCCCATCATTGTAATCACCCTCATCACTATCATCATCATTATAATCATGATTATTATAATCATCACTATCATCATCATTATCATAACAATCACCATCATTATCATGACAATTCATATCTACATCCTCATTATCATCACCATCATTATAATCACCATAATTGTCACCATCGTCACTATCGTCATCGTTATTATCACTATCATCATCATAATCATCATCATTATAATCACCATCATCACTATCATCATCATTATCATAACAATCATCATCACTATCATCATCCACATTGTCATCATTATCAATATCATCATCATTATAATCACCCTGGTCACTATTGTCATCATTATAATCATGATCTTTATAATCACTATCATCACCATTGTCATGACAATCATCATCTACATCGTCACTATCGCCTTCATTATCATCCCCATTATTACAATCACCCTCATCACTATCATCATCATTATAATCATGATTATTATAATCATCACTATCACCATCATTATCATGACAATCATCATCTACATCCTCATTATCATCACCATCATTATAATCACCATAATTGTCACCATCATCACTATCGTCATCGTTATTATCACTATCATCATCATAATCATCATCATTATAATCACCATCATCACTATCATCATCATTATCATAACAATCATCATCTACATCATCACTATCATCATCAACATTGTCACTATCCTCATCTACATCGTCACTATCATCAGCATTACCATCATTATCATCAACATTGTCACTATCGTCCTCATTATGATCACTATCATCATCGTTATAATCACCATCATCACTATAATCATCTTCACCATAACAATCATCATCTACATCATCACTATCACCCTCATTATCATCACAACATTATCATTATCATCATCATTATCATAACAATCATCATCTACATCATCACTATCATCATCAACATTGTCACTATCCTCATCTACATCGTCACTATCATCAGCATTACCATCACTATCATCAACATTGTCACTATCATCCTCATTATGATCACTATCATCATCGTTATAATCACCATCATCACTATAATCATCATCACCATAACAATCATCATCTACATCATCACTATCACCCTCATTATCATCACAACATTATCATTATCATCATCACTATAATCACTATCATCATCACCACTATCACTATAATCCTCATTATAAGCATCACTATCGTTGTCATTATTAACACTATCATCATCACCACTATCACTATAATCCTCATTATCATCATCACGCTCGTTCTCATTATCATCACTATGATCATCATTGTCATCACTATCCTTATCATAACTATCATCATTATCAACCTCAGTATCATCATCATTATCATCGCTATCATCATCATTACTATCAATATCATTATCATCACCATCATGGCCACCATTATCATTATCATCAGTATTAACACCATCATCATCATCATCACCATTACCAACCTCCTCACCATAACAATATCACCATCATCATCCTCATTAACATCACTGTCGTCGTCATTATCATCACCGCAGTCATCACTATCGTCATCACCATCATTCTCATTGTCATCATTGTTATCATCACCATTATCATTATCATACTCATTTCATTATCACTATCATCCTCATTGTTATCATCACCATTGGCATTATCATCATCACCTTCATCTTTATCATCCCTATCATCACTATCATAATCAACATCATCACTATCTTTCTCCGTATCATCGTCACCATCAAAGCCGTCATCAGTATCATCCTCATTGTCATCAGTATCATCACCATTACTGTCATTATTATGATCAACATAATCATCATATGTCCATTATCATTTTATCAGTATTAACATCACCATAATCATAATCACTATCATCATCTTTATAACTTTCACCATTACTACCGTCACCATCATCACCATCACCAGTATCATCATCCATATCATCATGATTATTAATGTCATCGTCACTATTATCACAATCATCACTGTTACCACTATTATCACATCCTCTTGATTACAATTATATTCTCTATCATTATCACAAACATCAATATCATCACAATAATCATCATCACTGTCACCACTATCATCATCATCTTCATCACTATCATCATGAAAATCAAGGTAGTCATAAAAAAATTCATCACGATTATCACCATCATCATCATCACTCTCATCATTATTCCCACTATCATTACATTATCATTTTCATCATCTTCATCATCATCACTATCACCACTATCATCATCACTGTCATTACCATTTTATCATCTCTATTATCCTCACTATCGTCACCATCATCATCACTTTCATCATTAATGCCACTTTCATTACATCAGCATTATCATCATCATTATCCTCTCCATCGTCATCACTATCGTCACCATCATCACTATCATTGTCATCAGAAAACCATCATGATTATCACTATCATTATCACCGTCATCATCACTATCATAAAAGAATGATCACCAATCTTCATCACTACTACAATATCATCATAATCACACCACTATCATCATGATCACAATGATCAGTTCTATCACCATCACTATTGTTACCATCATCACTATCACACTAATCATCAATATCATCCCTATCACCGCCTTAATGACTACCATCATCACCATAACCGTAATCAAAAAAATCCTCATGATCATCACCATCATCATGACAATTACTAATATCATCATAATCACATCACTATCATCACCACCGTCATCATTATCACTGTTGTCGCCTCTATCACCCCTATCATTACTATCAACACTATCAACATCACCAGGACAGCAATCGTAACTATCATCAAAACATCATGATTATCATCACTACTACCAATATCATCATGTCATCATTATCACACCAATATCATCACCATCGTCATCCTTATCACAGTCGTCATCTCTATCACCCCCATCATTACTATCACCCCATCATCATCACCACTACTGTAGTTATCACTATCATAAAAAAAATCCTCATGATTATCATCATCACTATACTACCAATATCATCATATCATCATAATCACACCACTATCATCACAACCATCATCATTATCGCAATTATTAGTTCTATCCCCATCACTGTTGTTACCATCATCACTATCACACTAATAATCAATATCATCACTATCACACTAATCATCAATATCATCAATATCACTGCCTTAATGACTATCATCTTCACCATGATGTAGTCATCACTATCATTAAATAATTTTCATGATTATCACCATCATCATCGCTACTACCAATATCATCATATCATCATAATCACAACCCTATCATCACCACCGTCATCGCTTTCGCAGTTGTCACCTCTATCACCCCCATCATTACTATCAACACCATCATCATAACTATTATCATCACTACTACCAGTATCATCAAAATCACAACACTATCATCAACACATTGCAAAACAAAGTTGTTTCCTTGTATTTTAGGCTTCATAATGCTCCACACATTTTCAATGGGGGACAGGCCTGGACTACTAGCAGGCCAGTCTAGTACCCACTCTCTTTTACTATGAAGCCACGCTGTTGTTTCACGTGGATTTGCATTGTTTTGCTGAAATAAGCAGGGGCGTCCATGATAACGTTGCTTGGATGACAACATATGTTGCTCCAAAACCTGTATGTACCTTTCAGCACTAATGGTGCCTTCACAGATGTGTAAATTACCCAATCCTTGGGCACTAATACACCCCCATACCATCACGGATGCTGGCTTTCGAACTTTGCGCCTAGAACAATCCGGATGGTTCTTTTCCTCTTTGGTCTGGAGGACAAGACGTCCACAAATTCCAAAAACAATTTGAAATGTGGACTCGTCAGACAAAAGAACACTTTTCCACTTTGTGTCAGTCCATCTTAAATGAGCTCGGGCCCAGCGAAGCTGGCCAGCGTTTCCGGGTGTTGTTGATAAATGTCTTTCGCTTTGCATAGTAGTTTTTTTTTTTTTAAGAAGCTGCTTTTATACCCACCTGTGGGATGTTCCAAACAAGTGTTTGATGCGCACTCCTCAACTTTCTCAGTCTTTTTTGACACTTGTGCCAGCTTTTTTGGCATTAAATTCCATCCATCCATCGATTTTCTACCGCTTACTCCCTTTGGGGTCGCGGGGGGCGCTGGTGCCTATCTCAGCTACAATCGGGCGGAAGGCGGCATACCCCCTGGACAAGTCGCCACCTCATCGCAGGGCCAACACAGATAGACAGACAACATTCACACACTAGGGCCAATTTAGTGTTGCCAATCAACCTATCCTCAGGTGCATGTCTTTGGAAATGGGAGGAAGCCGGACTACCCGGAGCGAAACTGCCCGGTATTTCCGGGTGTTGTTGATAAATGTCTTTCGCTTTGCATAGTATTTTTTTTTATTTTTTTTTTAGAAGCTGCTTTTATACCCACCTGTGGGATGTTCCAAACAAGTGTTTGATGCGCACTCCTCAACTTTCTCAGTTATTTTTGACACTTGTGCCAGCTTTTTTTACATCAGATTCCATCCATCCATCCATCCATCCATCAATTTCCTACCACTTACTCCCTTTGGGGTCGCGGGGGGTGCTGGTGCCTATCTCAGCTACAATCGGGCGGAAGGCGGCGTACCCCCTGGACAAGTCGCCACCTCATCGCAGGGCCAACACAGATAGACAACATTCACACTCAAATTCACACGCTAGGGCCGATTTAGTGTTGCCAATCAACCTATCCCCAGGTGCATGTCTTTGGAAGTGGGAGGAAGCCGGAGTACCCGGAGCGAAACTGCCCGGCATTTCCGGGTGTTGTTTATAATTGTCTTTCGCTTTGCATAGTAGAGTTTTTTGTTTTTTTTTTAGAAGCTGCTTTTATACCCACCTGTGGGATGTTCCAAACAAGTGTTTGATGCGCACTCCTCAACTTTCTCAGTCTTTTTTGCCACTTGTGCCAGCTTTTTTGACATCAAATTCCATCCATCCAGCGATTTTCTACCGCTTACTCCTTTTGGGGTGGCGGGGGGCGCTGGTGCCTATCACAGCTACAATCGGGCGGAAAGCGGCGTACGCCCTGGACAAGTCGCCACCTCATCGCAGGGCCAACACAGATAGACAGACAACATTCACACACTAGGGCCAATTTAGTGTTGCCAATCAACCTATCCTCAGGTGCATGTCTTTGGAAATTGGAGGAAGCCGGACTACCCGGAGGGAAACTGCCCGGCATTTCCGGGTGTTGTTGATAAATGTCTTTCGCTTTGCATAGTAGTTTTTTTAATTTTTTTTTTAGAAGCTGCTTTTATACCCACTTGTGGGATGTTCCAAACAAGTGTTTGATGCGCACTCCTCAACTTTCTCAGTCTTTTTTGCCACTTGTGCCAACTTTTTTGGCATCAAATTCCATCCATCCATCCATCCATCGATTTTCTACCACTTACTCCCTTTGGGGTCGTGGGGGGCGCTGATGCCTATCTCAGCTACAATCTGGCGGAAGGCGGCGTACCCCCTGGACAAGTCGCCACCTCATCGCAGGGCCAACATAGATAGACAACATTCAGACTCAAATTCACACACTAGGCACCGATTTAGTGTTGCCAATCAACCTATCCCCAGGTGCACGTCTTTGGAAGTGGGAGGAAGCCGGACTACCCGGAGCGAAACTGCCCGGCATTTCCGGGTGTTGTTGATAATTGTCTTTCGCTTTGCATAGTAGAGTTTTTTTTTTTTTTTTTTTAGAAGCTGCTTTTATACCCACCTGTGGGATGTTCCAAACAAGTGTTTTTTGTCTTTCGCTTTGCATAGTAGAGTTTTTTTTTTTTTTTTTTAGAAGCTGCTTTTATACCCACCTGTGGGATGTTCCAAACAAGTGTTTGATGCGCACTCCTCAACTTTCTCTGTCTTTTTTGCCACTTGTGCCAGCTTTTTGGCATCAAATTCCATCCATCCATCCAGCGATTTTCTACCGCTTACTCCTTTTGGGGTCGCGGGGGGCGCTGGTACCTATCTCAGCTACAATCGGGCGGAAGGTGGCGTACCCCCTGGACAAGTCGCCACCTCATCGCAGGGCCAACACAGATAGACAGACAACATTCACACTCACATTCACACACTAGGGCCAATTCAGTGTTGCCAATCAACCTATCCCCAGGTGCATGTCTTTGGAAGTGGGAGGAAGCCGGACTACCCGGAGCGAAACTGCCCGGCATTTCCGGGTGTTGTTGATAAATGTCTTTCGCTTTGCATAGTAGAGTTTTTTGGGGGTTTTTTTAGAAGCTGCTTTTAAACCCACTTGTGGGATGTTCCATATAAGTGTTTGATGCGCACTCCTCAACTTTCTCAGTCTTTTTTGCTACTTGTGCCAGCTTTTTGGCATCAAATTCCATCCATCCATCCAGCGATTTTCTACCGCTTACTCCTTTTGGGGTCGCGGGGGGCGCTGGTGCCTATCTCAGCTACAATCGGGCGGAAGGCGGCGTACCCCCTAGACAAGTCGCTATCTCATCGCAGGGCCAACACAGATAGACAACATTCACACTCAAATTCACACACTAGGGCCAATTTAGTGTTGCCAATCAACCTATCCCCAGGTGCATGTCTTTGGAAGTGGGAGGAAGCCGGACTACCCGGAGCGAAACTGCCCGGCATTTCCGGGTGTTGTTGATAAATGTCTTTCGCTTTGCATAGTAGAGTTTTTTGGGGTTTTTTTTAGAAGCTGCTTTTAAACCCACTTGTGGGATGTTCCATATAAGTGTTTGATGCGCACTCCTCAACTTTCTCAGTCTTTTTTGCTACTTGTGCCAACTTTTTTGGCATCAAACTCCAAATGAGCTAATATTTGCAAAAAATAACAAAGTTTACCAGTTCCAACGTTAAATATCTTGTCTTTGCAGTCCATTTAATTGAAAATAATTTTTAAAAGGTTTAAAAAAAATCATTGTATTCTGTTTTTATTTAACATTTATTTACACAATGTGCCAACTTCACTGGCTTGGGGTTTGGTAGTTAAAGAAAAATACAAAACTTCAGCTACGTAAATAAGCGATTCCGAGTCCGGCATGACCCACAATGCATTGCGTTTTTTCCACGTCACACCTTCAGGGTCCTTCAGTGTGGAAGACCCTCGCTGGCGCAACCAGAAGCCTCCGAGCGAGCGCATGATGCGACGCCATTGGCCCGGGCTGACACGGCTTGTCGGGGCTAACGGGGGCGCGCGTCACGTGACCGCGTCCAGCAGAGAGCGTTATAATAGGCCCCCCCCCCCCCCTCTCTCTCGGAGCTGAGAGGCAGAGGCTGGACCCGGACCAGAATCTCTGTACCACACACAGGCCGGCCATTGTTGCCTATTCACTGGACTCCATCTCGGGCCACTTTATCATTCAATTAGGACAGCTTTCACAGCGACCCGCACTAAAGGAGGCCTTCCATCAAACTGAAAACTTCACACTGGCCTCGGAGGCCACGCCGCCGACGGGGACCAGAAGACCCGGCCGGAGGAGGAGGCGAGAATGGATGGAGAGATGCGAGGGAGGAGTCGGAGGACGCTTGCCACCACGTGTGTGCGTTTATGAAGCGGCTGGAATGCACGGGAGCGGGTGAGGGGTTACTTTTTTGGGGGGGGGGTTGTTGGAAATCAAAGGTTGAGGAGAAGAATGGCACAGAGGAACCCTCTTGAAGGTAGTAATGAGTCGCAGAAGTCCGCGAGACACAACTCATCAAAACAACAGGGTCCAGAAAAAAAGGGATATGAACCTCGCAAGACCGCCACCGCAATGATGCCGTTAACCACCATCATGCGTCACGTCTTCCACACAAACTGCTGACGCCGGCATGAAAAAATATCCCTTTGTGTTTTCATTAGAGTTCCCAAACTACTGGTAGATATTTCAATCACACCTGTGTAAATTACCCAAGGCTTTGTCTACACAAACTCTTAAACGAATAATTATTTAGCCTAAGCCCCATTTCAGCCACACTAAACCAGCGTTTAAGGTCCCACTTCTTGAATCTCCGGCTCTTAGCTCTGTATGGACTCATGATCGTTTACGAACTGAGTTCGGAGAGGACGTTGGCAGCGCGCCGAGACGCCCCTGCTCGCGCTGGCTGCGTCACACCCACAAGTGCCGGCAAGGCTGTAGGCGATCAGCAATATGCACACCTGGGACTGACTAGGGTGAGCTGTATAAAGACCAGTGAACCCAAGGATCCTGGCCGGAACTTAGTCTTCTGTTCGTAGTAAGAATCTGAGTCTGGCTTGCCTCTCGTGTGCTTGATTGTCTTCACACCTGTGTAAATTACCTAAGGCTATGTCTACACAAACTCTTAAACGAACAGTTATTTAGCCTAAGCCCTGTTTCAGCCGTGCTAAACCATCCTTTAAGTGACGCCAAAAAGACCGCACCCCCACACGAGAAGTGAGGCCAGAAAGACCACATGGGAAGTGAGGCTAGAAAGACCACAAGGGAAGTGACGCCAGCAAGACTGCAGCCCACGCAGGAAGTGACGCAGAAAGACCGCGCCCCACACACGAAGTGATGCCGGAAAGACCGCGGCCCACACGGGAAATGACGCCGGAAAGACCGCGACCTACCCAGGAAGTGACGCCAGAAAGACCGCACCCCACACGGGAAGTGACGCCAGAAAAATCGCACCCCACACGGAAAGTGACGCCGAAGAGAGTGCGCCCCGCACGGGAAGTGACGCCAGAAAGGCCGCGCCCCACACAGGAAGTGACGCCGGAAAGACCGCATCCCACACGGGAAGTGACGCCGGAAAGACCGCGCCCCACACGGGAAGTGACACCAGAAAGGCCGCGCCCCACACATGAAGTGACGCCGGAAAGACCGCATCCCACACGGGAAGTGACGCCGGAAAGACCGCGCCCCACACGGGAAGTGACACCAGAAAGACTGCGCCCCACACGGGAAGTGACACCAGAAAGACCGCGCCCCACACGGGAAGTGACACCAGAAAGACCGCGCCCCACACGGGAAGTGACACCAGAAAGACCGCGGCCCACACGGGAAGTGACGCCAGAAAGACGGCGCCCTACACGGGAAGTAACGCCGGAAAGACCGCGCCCCACACGGGAAGTGACACCAGAAAGGCCGCGCCCCACACATGAAGTGACGCCGGAAAGACCGCATCCCACACGGGAAGTGACGCCGGAAAGACCGCGCCCCACACGGGAAGTGACACCAGAAAGACTGCGCCCCACACGGGAAGTGACACCAGAAAGACCGCGCCCCACACGGGAAGTGACACCAGAAAGACCGCGCCCCACACGGGAAGTGACACCAGAAAGACCGCGGCCCACACGGGAAGTGACGCCAGAAAGACGGCGCCCCACACGGGAAGTAACGCCGGAAAGACCGCGCCCCACACGGGAAGTGACGCCAGAAAGGCCGCGCCCCACACATGAAGTGACGCCGGAAAGATCGCATCCCACACGGGAAGTGACGCCGGAAAGACCGCGCCCCACACGGGAAGTGACACCAGAAAGACTGCGCCCCACACGGGAAGTGACACCAGAAAGACCGCGCCCCACACGGGAAGTGACACCAGAAAGACCGCGCCCCACACGGGAAGTGACACCAGAAAGACCGCGGCCCACACGGGAAGTGACGCCAGAAAGGCCGCGCCCCACACGGGAAGTGACGCCGGAAAGACCGCGCCCCACACGGGAAGTGACACCAGAAAGACCGCGCCCCACACGGGAAGTGACGCCAGAAAGACGGCGCCCTACACGGGAAGTGACGCCGGAAAGACCGCGCCCCACACGGGAAGTGACGCCAGAAAGTCCGCGCCCCACATGGGGAGTGACGTTGGAAAGACCACGCCCCACACAGGAAGTGACGCCAGAAAGACCGCGCCCCACACGGGAAGTGAGGCCAAAAAGACGGCGCCCCACACGGGAAGTTACGTCGGAAAGACCGCCCCCCACACGGGAAGTGAGGCCAAAAAGACGGCGCCCCACACGGGAAGTGACGTCGGAAAGACCGCCCCCCACACGGGAAGTGACGCCAGAAAGGCCTCGCCCCGCACAGAAAGTGACTGTCACAGCGCGGGTTCGAACGCGCTTTTTTCCGGCAGCTGGGTCTGCCAGCACCTCCGTTGGCAGTGTACCGAGACATGCCCATGGTCGCTCTGCCTGCGTCACGCCCACATATGCCGGCCAGGCTGTAGGCGATCAGCAATCTGCACACCCGGGACTGATAAGGGCGAGCTGTATAAAGGCCAGTGGACCCAAGGATCATGGCCGGAACTTAGTCTTCTTTCCGTAGTAAGCGTTCTGTGTCTGGCTTCCTTCCCGTGTCCTTGATTGCTCTCCTGTCTTCGGAGTTCCCTTGGCTGATCTCCCTTGTGTCTTCCCGTGTCTTCGATAATCGAGCTGTGTGCCTCGACTTCCCTTTTGGACTTCGATCCTCGTTTTGCACATGGACCTCTTGACGTCTCTCTGAGCCCCACGGACCTACCGCTTGTCTCACAGACCTTCTTCTACTTTGTCCCTCCTCTCGCCCAACACATCCTGGTAATACACAACAATTAATTACACACATAGTCACACCCCTTTTGGATTGGTCACACTCCATTCTCTTGTTTAATATATATACATATATATTTAGTATTGTATATTATTATATATATTGTGCATATATATATGTATATATAAAATAAAACATAGAGCCTCATTACCCCCTTGTGGAACTGTGCCGTCACTTCTCCCTCCTTCAACCATAACAGTGACGCCAGAAAGGCTGCGCCCCACACAGGAAGTGACATCACAAAGAACGCGCCACAGCCAGCTTCATAATAAAGCGGTTTCGTAACTTGGAAGTAACCACTGAAAATAAGAGAAAGCGATTGCAGCTATTTGGGATACGACACTTCTCAGACGGCAAGAGAACTTTCCAATGATTCTGTGATTCGACTTAGCGAAAAACATGCTTTATCAGTATCATGCTTCAAAGCCCACTTCGAAAAGCTGTGCACTACAAAACGTACTCATTGCATCCTCATATTGGTAAAAAAAATATATATATAGTTTTATAGATTTAAAATTTGTCATATTTTGTCTGGACTACAGGCAGGCCAGTCTAGTACCCACACTCTTTTACTATGAAGCAATTGTCTTGCTGAAATAAGCAGGGCCGTTCATGATAACGTTGCTTGGATGGCAACATATGTTGCTCCAAAACCTTTATGTACCTTTAAGCACTAATGGTGCTGTCACAGATGTGTAAGTTACCCATTCCTTGGGCAGTAATGCACCCCAATACCATCACAGATGCTGGCTTTTCAACTTTGCGCCTAGAACGATCCGAATGGTTCTTTTCCTCTTTGTTCTGGAGGACACAACGTCCATAGTTTCCAAAAACAATTTGAAATGTGGACTCGTCAGACAAAAGAACACTTTTCCACTTTGCATCAGTGCATCTTAGATAAGCTCGGGCCCAGCGAAGCCAATGACGATTCTGGGTGTTGTTGATAAATGGCTTTCGCTTTGCATAGTAGAGTTTTAACTTGCATTTACAGATGTATCGACCAACTTTAGTTACTGACAGTGGTTTTCTGAAGTGTTCCTGAGCCCGTATGGTGATATCCCTTACACACTGATGTCAGTTTTTGATGCTGTGCCGCCTGAGGGATCGAAGTTCAAGGGCCTTGTTGTTTACGTGCAGTGATTTCTCCAGATTTTCTGAACCTTTTGATGATATTACGGACCGTAGATAGTGAAATCCCTAGATTCCTTGCAACAGCTCGTTGAGAAAGTGTTGTTCCTTAACGGTTTGCCGGTTATTAATGCGGTCCTTCTCAGAAAGTGCACTACAAAACGTACTCATTGCATCCTCATATTGATTAAAAAAAAAATCTGAATTGTTTTATAGATTTAAGAGTTTTATATATTGTCTGGACTACAGGCAGGCCACTCTAGTAGCGGCACTCTTTTACTATGAAGCCACGTTGTAACACGTGGCTTGGCGTTGTCCAGCTGAAATAAGCAGGGGCGGCCATGATAACGTTGCTTGGATGGCAACATATATTGCTCCAAAACCTGTATGTACCTTTCAGCATTAATGGTGCCTTCACAGATGTGTAAGTTACCCATGCTTTGGGCACTAATGCACCCCCATACCATCACAGATGCTGGCTTTTTAACTTTGCGTCTATAACAATCCGGATGGTTCTTTTCCTCTTTGTTCCGGAGGACACGACGTCCATAGTTTCCAAAAACAATTTAAAATGTGGACTCGTCAGACAAAAGAACACTTTTCCACTTTGCATCAGTGCATCTTAGATAAGCTCGGGCCCAGCGAAGCCGATGACGATTCTGGGTGTTGTTGATAAATGGCTTTCGCTTTGCATAGTAGAGTTTTAACTTGCATTTACAGACGTAGCGACGAACTGTAGTTACTGACAGTGGTTTTCTGAAGTCTTACTGAGCCCATGTGGTGATATCCCTTACACACTGATGTCGGTTTTTGATGCAGTACCGCCTAAGGGATCGAAGTTCAAGGGCCTTGTTGCTTATGTGTAGCGATTTTTCCAGATTCTCTAAACCTTTTGATGGCATTACGGACCGTAGATGGTGAAATCCCTAAATTCCTTGCAATAGCTGGTTGAGAAATGTTGTTCCGGGACAATTTTCTCACGCATTTGGTGACAAAGTGGTGACCCTCGCCCCGTCCTTGTTTGGGGATGACTGAGCGTTTCATGGAAGCTGTTTTTATACCCAATCACGGCATCAATCATAAGTGTTTGATGAGCATTCCTCAACTTTCTCTGTCTTTTTTGCCACTTGTGCCAGCTTTTTTGCAACACGTTGCAGGCATCAAATTCCAAATGAGCTAATATTTGCAAAAAAGAACATAGTTTACCAGTTCGAAAGTTAATGTCTTGTCTTTGCAGTCTATTTAATTGAATATAAGTTTAAAAGGATTTGCAAATCATTGTATTCTGTTTTTATTTACTGTTTAGACAACGTGACAACTTTACTGGTTTTGTAAATGTCTTGTGTTGTAAAGGCAACTCTTGTTGACCTGCGTGCGTAAATGGGATGCTTAAGCAGGGTGGGGTCGGCGAGGAGGTTATTGAAAAAAATGTCCAGAGAGGAAGGAAGAGAGTGGATGTGTCATCAGACCTGGAGTCTTTGCTCATGCCTCTCTTTTCTGGCCAGACCTGACCGCTGCTCTGCAATGTAACTGTGAGTCCTTGTGACTCATGCTTGAATTCGAGTATCAACTTTCATACCGGGCCGCCACCGGTTCAAAGTCTATTAGAGTAGAGCGCGCGTCCACATAACTGTGGGCTGAATCACACCTTGAAGCTGGACCACAACCTCAGAGACACTCCAAACATGCAGGAGTGTGGTGCTTGGGCACATTCCATCATTTTGGGTTGTTTGAGAACTTAAATATCTCCCGCCACATTATAATAAAGTAATAAATATAATACAATAAGCATAATAAAACACGTATTTGATCAAAATATATGTGTGTGTATACATATATATATATATATAATTATATATATATATATAAACATATTTAATCATAATATATGTGTATCTATATGTATGTATATACTGTATAGTATTTATATACATATATATATACATATATACACACATACTGAACATGTGCGTATATTTGTATATATATATATAAACACTGGACCTGTGATGAGGTGGCGACTGGCCCAGGGTGTACCCCGCCTTCCGCCTGATTGTAGCTGAGATAGGCACCAGCGCCCCCCGCGACCCCAAAGGGAATAAGCGGTAAAAAGTGGATGGATGGATATAAATACTGTATGTCTATGTATATACACACACACAAAAACATGTATGTATATATATATATATATATATATATATATATATATATATATATATATATTCATATATATATGTATAAATATATATATGTGTGTGTGTGTGTATATAGGTGTGTATGTGTGTGTTTATACACACACAGATATATATATTTATATATATGTATATATTTATATATGTATGTGTTTGTATATATATGTGTATGTGTGTGTATATATATATATATATAGAGAGAGAGAGAGAGAGAGTGTGTATATATATATATATATATATATATACATATATACATACATATATATGTAAACACATATATAGATAAAATTTAGATTTTATTATTATAGACATAATTTTATATATATATATATATATACATATATATATATACACACATATATAGATAACATTTTGATTTTGTTATAATAGACATAATTTTATATATATACTGTATGTATATATATATATATATATATATATATACACACATATATAGATAAAATTTTGATTTCATTATTATAGACATAATTATATATATATATATTTATATATGTATACATATATATATATATATGTCTATAATAATGAAATGTATTTTATTAGAAAATATATTTTGCATGACTTACTGTCATATTTTTTATTATGTCTGTTTAGTACCTTTATTATTAGATATAGTTTCATTAGTTTTTATTACATTTACATTATTTATTATTAGATTTCCCCTACATATATTTAGCACAAAAAAACATACAACAATAAAACACAAATAAAAGAAATACAAGCAGAAATTAAATAAATAACTTGCATAAAAAAAACACTCTTTTGAGAATTATGAAAATTGCTTTCAACCTTATTGGAAAAAAAGATACTCTTCATCTCGGTATGTCAATAATGACTGAATTAATTAATTACATGTTACAAAACTGTTGTGTATACTAATTCACAGATGTCAGTCTATTATGAAATAAAAGGTCAGTAAATGAAGTGGGAAAGAAGTGGGATTAAATAAGCTTTCAAATAAGCCTTTTTGGACATGATGTAGAGTGAATGATATAAAATGGTGCGACGTATTATGCTGTCAGTGTGTCCATGTTCCAAATAAACTAAAGAAGGAAAGAAAACAATATTAGTATCTGTAGTCTCCATGTGTTTCTGTACGCAAGGTGGCAGTTATCATTAATAACTGGTAGGAGGAGTCACCTCTGCTGACCAGGTGTCCCACGCTTCATTGAAATTCCCCTGACTTTGCTGCCAAAGTTCCTTTTTTTTTTCGAGACGCGTGCTGATGACTGGAAGATACGGCGTTTGTGGCGCGGCGCTTGATGGATGTGGGCCGACGTTGTGAAAAGCCACAGCTGCCTGGCTCTTCCCAGAAGCGCGGCCGCAGAGAAAAGTGTCAGTACTGTATGTGCTCCACGCATCTCGCGTCCTCGTACTATTTGTGACCGTGCATACTGCACGGCCCGACTGAATGTACAAACCCCGTTTCCATGTGAGTCGGGAAATTGTGTTCGATGTAAATATAAACGGAATACAATGATCTGCAAATCCTTTTCAACCAATATTCAGTTGAATAGGCTACAAAGACAACATATTTGATGTTCACACTGATTAAAATTTTTTTGTTGTTGCAAATAGTCATTAACTTTATAATTTGATACCAGCAACACGTGACAAAGAAGTGGGGAAAAGGTGGCAATAAATACTGATAAAGTTGAGGAATGCTCATCAAACACTTATTTGGAACATCCCACAGGTGTGCAGGCTAATTGGGAACAGGTGGGTGCCATGATTGGGTATAAAAACAGCTTCCCCAAAAAATGCTCAGTCTTTCACAAGAAAGGATGGGGCGAGGTACACCCCTTTGTCCACAACTGCGTGAGCAAATAGTCAAACAGTTTAAAAAAAACGTTTCTCAAAGTGCAATTGCAAGAAATTTAGGGATTTCAACATCTACGGTCCGTGATATAATCAATAGGTTCAAAAAATCTGGAGAAATCACTCCATGTAAGCGGCATGGTTGGAAACCAACATTGAATGACCGTGACCTTCGATCCCTCAGACGCCACTGTATCAAAAACCGACATCAATCTCTAAAGGATATCACCACATGGGCTCAGGAACACTTCAGAAAACCACTTCAGAAAGCGCGCCTGTGTTTCATTAATCTCCGGCTCTTAGCTCTGTATGGACTCATGATCGTTTACGAACTGAGTTCGGAGAGGACGTGATGCCAGAAAGACCGCGCCCCACACGGGAAGTGACACCAGAAAGGTTGCGCCCCGCACGGGAAGTGACTGTCACGGCGCGGGCTGGAACCCGCTTTTTGCCAGGACCTTCGTTGGCAGGGCGCTGAGACACGCCCCTGCTCGCGCTGGCTGCATCACGCCCACATATGCCAGCAAGGCTGTGGGCGATCAGCAATCTGCACACATGGTACTGACTAGGGCGAGCTGTATAAAGACCAGTGAACCCAAGGATCCTGGCCGTAAGTTAGTCTTCTGTTCGTAGTAAGAATCTGTGTCTGGCTTGCCTCTCGTGTGCTTGATTGTCTTCACACCTGTGTAAATTACCTAAGGCTATGTCTACACAAAGTCTCAGCCGCACTAAACCCTCTTTTAAGTGACGCCAAAAAGACCGCACCCCCACACGAGAAGTGAGGCCAGAAAGACCACACGGGAAGTGACGCCAGAAAGACCGCGCCCTACACGGGAAGTGACACCAGAAAGGCCGCGCCCCGCACGGGAAGTGACTGTCACGGCGCGTGCTCGAACTCGCTTTTTGCCAGTACCTCCGTTGGCAGGGCGCTGAGACACGCCCCTGCTCGCGCTGGCTGCGTCACGCCCACATATGCCTGCGAGGCTGTGGGCGATCAGCAATCTGCACACATGGTACTGACTAGGGCTTGCTGTATAAAGACCAGTGAACCCAAGGATCCTGGCGGGAACTTATGCTTCTGTTCATAGTAAGAATCTGTGTCTGGCTTGCCTCTCCTGTGCTTGATTGTCTTCACACCTGTGTAAATTACCTAAGGCTATGTCTACACAAAGTCTTAAACGAACAGTTATTTAGCCTAAGCCCTGTTTCAGCCGCACTAAACCATCCTTTAAGTGATGCCAAAAAGACCGCACCCCCACACGAAAAGTGAGGCCAGAAAGACCACACGGGAAGTGACGCCAGAAAGACCGCGCCCCACACGGGAAGTGACGCCAGACAGGCCGCGCCCCACACGGGAAGTGACGCCGGAAAGACTGCGCGCCACACGGGAACACTTCAGAAAACCACTGTCACTAAATACAGTTCGTCGCTCATCTGTAAGTGCAAGTTGAAGCTCTACTATGCAAAACGAAAGCCATTTATCAACAACATCCAGGAACGCCGCCGGCTTCTCTGGGCCTGAGATCATCTAAGATGGACTGATGCAAAGTGGAAAAGTGCAATGTGATCTGACGAGTCCACATATCCAATTGTTTTTGGAAATATTTGACGTCGTGTAATCCGGACCAAAGGGGAAGCGAACCATCGACGCAATGTTCAAAAGCCAGCGTCTGTGATGGTATGGGGGTGCATTAGTGCCCAAGGCATGGGTAACTTACACATCTGTGAAGGCACCATTAATGCTGAAAGGTACATACAGGTTTTGGAACAACATATGCTGCCATCTAAGTGATCGTCTTTTTCATGGACGCCCCTGCTTATTTCAGCAAGACAATGCCAAGCCACATTTAGCATGTGTTACAACAGCGTGGCTTCGTTAAAAAAAAGAGTGCAGGTACTTTTCTGGCCCGCCTGCAGTCCAGACCTGTCTCCCGTGGAAAATGTGTGGTGCATTATGAAGCGTAAAATACGACAGCGGAGACCCCGGACTGATGACGGACTGAAGCTCTACATAAAACAAGAATGGGAAAGAATTCCACTTTCAAAGCTTCAACAATTAGTTTCCTCAGTTCCCAAAGGTTTATTGAGTGTTGTTTAAAGAAAAGGTGATGTAACACAGTGGTGAACATGCCCTTTCCCAACTACTTTGGCACGTGTTGCAGCCATGAAATTCTAAGTTAATTATTATTTGCAAAAAAAAAACATTTAGTTTATGAGTTTGAACATCAAATATGTTGTCTTTGTAGTGCATTCAACTGAATATGGGTTGAAAAGAATTTGCAAATCATTGTATTCCGTTTATATTTACATCCAACACAATTTCCCAACTCATATGGAAACGGGGTTTGTACAATGTTTTGCCATTTTTAAACCTGAACCCGACCTTCCCACCATCCACCCACACTACTCTTCCGCTTTACCGAACGCAAAACATGTTTTCCCTTTCCCAAAATTCCCATTTTTCCAGAAATTTTGAAGAATTTGACAGATTGTGCATCATACAATCGACTACATAACCCACGTTTTTCATCTGATTTGAACCATTTGAACCCGGAATTACCAGGAATTTCTCCCAATTGAAAATGAACGGGCCGTATACAAACCTCTCCATAATCCCACATTTCTCAACCGATTCAAACAGCCACATAGTCCACTCATTTTCCAAGTTTTCCCCAAAAATTCCAGGAGTTCCCAGAATTTTTTGGTTACCCAAAGACCTATTTTCACCTCTTCCCGGAAAATTTTCACACTCCGATTTGTTAACCGTTTTTCGACCATTTGAATCACCTTAAAAACATTCCTCTTAGTTGGGACAAAAACTGTCCTATTTTTTTTTTTTTCGTACAAATTTTCGGGTTTTCCGAAATTCCAGGGATTAATAAAGGATTTTCGATTCTGATTTCCCAAAATGTTTACGGATTCCAAAAATTCCAACACCAACTCATTCATATCATCTTTATTTTCAAAAATTGACAGTTTTCCCGAAATTTCCGAAAAAATTCCCAATCCCTCAGGCGGTACTGCATCAAAAAGCGACAATGTGTAAAGGATATCACCACATGGGCTCAGGAACATTTCCAAAAACCACTGTCAGTAACTACAGTTGGTCGCTACATCTGTAAGTGTAAGTTAAAAGTGTACTATGTAAAGCAAAAGCCATTTATCAACAACACCCAGAAACGCCGCCAGCTTCGGTGGGCCCGAGCTCATCCAAGATGGACTGATGCAAAGTGGGAAAAGTGTTCTGTGGTCTGACGAGTCCATGTTTCAAATTGTTTTTGGGAACTGTGGACGTCTTTTCCTCCGGAACAAAGAGGAAAATAATCGTTTGGATTATTATAGACGCAAACTTGAAAAGCCAGCATCTGTGATGGTATGGGGGTGTATTGGTACCCAAGGCATGGGTAACTTGTAACTTACACATCAGTGAAGGCACCATTAATGCTGAATGGTCCATACAGGTTTTGGAGCAACATATGTTGCCATCCAAGCAACGTTATCAAGGACGCCCCTGCTTATTTCAGCAAAACAATGCCAAGCAACGTGTTACAACAGCGTGGCTTCATAGTAAAAGAGTGCGGTTGTTTTTCATCAAAAGTCAGGATCTTCAGTGTTAAATATCAACTCACTCACAAGAATAAATATCGTACAAGTGTGTCACATAGCTACGCGACATTCTTCAAACTTAACCCGTCATGCTGCGAAGAAATGTGCATGAAGACGTCACGGGCCAACAGTTAAAGTTTCACTATGGATGAGGGAGACAGTTAAAGCTACAGTATGCAACAACAAGCCGACTGTTAAAGCTGCAGTACGGAACAACAGGCTGGCAAGGAAGACAGTTAAAGCTCAAATATGGCAGTTAAAGCTACAGTATGGATAAACAGGCTCTCAAGAACCATAGTTAAAGCTGCAGTATAGAACAACAGTATATATATATATATATATATATATATATATATATATATATATATATATATATACACAATAACCTACTCAGTGGCCTAGTGATTTGAGTGTCCGCCCTGAGATCGGTAGGTTGTGAGCTCAAACCCCGGCCGAGTCATACCAAAGACAATAAAAATGGGACCCATTACCTCCCTGCTTAGCACTCAGCATCAGGGGTTGGAAATGGGGGTTAAATCACCAAAAATGATTCCCAAGCGTGGCCCACGCTGCTGCTCACTGCTCTCCTCACCTCCCACGGGTTTGAACAAGGGGATGTTACGTACATACATATATATGTAACATCTAGCTTTTACATGATACATATATACATATATATATGTATCATATATATGATACATATATACATATATGTATGTATACATACATATATATATGTATGTATATATGTATGTATATATCCATCCATCCATTTTTCTACAGCTTATTCCCTTTGGGGTCGCGGTGCCTATCTCAGCTACAATCGGGCGGTAGGCGGTGTACACCCTGGACAAGTCGCACATGTATGTATATATGTATATATATATATACATATATTAGGGCTGGGCAACGATTAAAAATTTTAATTGAAGTTAATCGCACTATTTCTCTGATTAATCGCGATTAACTGCATTGTATACGCAAAGCCCAATAATGAATTCAAAAGTAGTGTGTAGTGCACCTTTATTGGAATATTCTCCCACATGAACAAAAGCGCCAAAACAATTGTTGTGCAAACACAATTTAAATCAGTCCATGTTAAACAGTAGCAGTTAAATAGCATATTTTATGAAAATCAACTCAAAAAATGTAAATACAAACATTTAAGCTTATTGCTACCACTGCCAGGGTATTTAAGTTATCCTGTTTGTTATGGAAAATAAATATAATCTACATACAAATCTCTGAGCCACAATCATAACATCTGAACAGGCAATTTCTGAGGTAACAGCAGAAAAAATGTTTTTATCAGGGATCTTATGTTTAAAAAACCTATATTATAGGTAGTGGGCTGTTTTAGGGAATTTTTGATCAAATTATCCGTAGTAGCAATATTAATAATGTTGTGTTTATTCTGCGTAGTGCACTTAAAATAATTATGACCATATCTAGGTATTGATATGATGGGAATTTTCCGATTGTTTGCTTGGTGCTTTGATAAACTGACCGCATCATATACATGGTACTATATTGTGATGTTATGAGCCAGGGAATAAAAGAACTACCCTACCCAGCATGCAACAGGAGTAGGTATGGGTTGTGTCGCCATGACGGCATCTTGTATGTTGTGATATGCACGCTCTGAAAGCAAACGTTAAGAACTCAGCCAACACTCCTCGTCTGCATTATTGATAAATAGAGAGACAACACATATACTCCGCTGCTTCACAGGCCGCTGGATGTAGCCGGCAAAGTATTCCCATGCTAGCTAGCCGGTCTAGCAAGCACGCGTCATTCAGTCCAAAACGGCCCGATCTATCCACATTCAGAATTGTCTGGCGGTCGTAAGTGATCCCGGAGTGACCACGCTGTAAGCCAGCCATGAAATTTGCAGAATTGTCCGGTATTTTTGCCAAATGTTCCATCTTTACCAAGAGCCCCTCGACGCCGGGCGACGCCGTCTTGTTAAGAAAAGGCGTTAACAAAATAAAAGCATGTAAAAAACATACGCAAATGTGCGATAAAATAATTGTCGGCATTAATAGATTGATGAGTTAACTCATAATTAACGCACTAATTTGCCCACCCCTACTATATATATATATATATATATATATATATATATATATATATATATATATGTATATATATATATATATATATATATATATATATATATATATATATATATATATATATATATATATATATATATATATAATTGGATTTAACTGAACTTCCAATGGTCCTAACAGTAAAAAAAAAAGGATCTTGTTCCCAAAGCAAACTGAATACAATAAAATGACTAATTAATACCACATTAATAAATGAATATATGAAATGTATTACGTCATAAGTACATTGACTATAATACATCACAAATAAAATGTGCATAAAAGAAAAGCTCCAGTAAAGCACAAACAGTAACTTCCCTGGCGGAGGTAATAATAACCGGAGTGTGACAGAAAACACACGAGTATACACCAAGAACACACGAGTATATACACAAAGTACATGAGTATACACACTAAGTACACGAGTATATACACAAAGTACACGAGTATACGCATAGTACACGAGTATATACACAAACTACGCGAGTATATACACAAAGTACACGAGTATATACACAAAGTACACGAGTATATACACCAAGTACACGAGTATACACATAGTACACAAGTATATACACAAACTACGCGAGTATATACACAAAGTACACGAGTATATACACAAAGCACACGAGTCTATACACAAAGTACACGAGTCTATACACAAAGTACACGAGTATATACACAAAGTAAACGAGTATATACACAAAGTACACGAGTGTATACACTAAGTACACGAGTATATACACAAAGTACACGAGTATATACACTAAGTACACGAGTATGTACACAAAGTACACGAGTGTATACACAAAGTACAAGAGTATATACACAAAGTACACGAGTATGTACACAAAGTACACGAGTATATACACAAAGTACACGAGTATATACACAAAGAACACGAGTATATACACAAAGTACACGAGTATATACACTAAGTACACGAGTATATACACAAAGTACACGAGTATATAAACTAAGTACACGAGTATATACACAAAGTACACGAGTGTATACACAAAGTACAAGAGTATATACACAAAGTACACGAGTATATACACAAAGTACACGAGTGTATACACTATGTACACGAGTATATACACAAAGTACACAAGTATATACACAAAGTACACAAGTATATACACAAAGTACACGAGTATATACACTAAGTACACGAGCATATACACAAAGTACACGAGTATATACACTAAGTACACAAGTGTATACACAAAGTACACGAGTGTATACACAAAGTACACGAGTATATACACAAAGTACACGAGTATATACACAAAGTACACAAGTATATACCCAAAGTAAACGAGTATACACATAGTACACGAGTATATACACAAAGTACACAAGTATATACACAAAGTACACGAGTATACACATAGTACATGAGTATATACACAAACTACGCGAGTATATACACAAAGTACACAAGTATACACATAGTACATGAGTATATACACAAACTACGCGAGTATATACACAAAGTACACGAGTATATACACAAAGTACACAAGTATATACACAAAGTACACGAGTATACACATAGTACACGAGTATATACACAAACTACGCGAGTATATACACAAAGTACACAAGTATACACATAGTACATGAGTATATACACAAACTACGCGAGTATATACACAAAGTACACGAGTATACACATAGTACACGAGTATATACACAAAGTACGCGAGTATATACACAAAGTACACGAGTATACACATAGTACACGAGTATATACACAAACTACGCGAGTATATACACAAAGTACACGAGTATACACATAGTACACGAGTATATACACAAACTACGCGAGTATATACACAAAGTACACAAGTATACACATAGTACATGAGTATATACACAAACTACGCGAGTATATACACAAAGTACACGAGTATACACATAGTACACGAGTATATACACAAAGTACACGAGTATATACACAAATTACACAAGTATACACATAGTACACGAGTATATACACAAACTACGCGAGTATATACACAAAGTACACGAGTATACACATAGTACACGAGTATATACACAAACTACGCGAGTATATACACAAAATACACAACACAAACAAACTCAATGACGTTCATCCCAAAATCCTCCTGCAGCCTTTCAGTGAAAACGCAAAAAAAAAAAAAAAACATTCTCGCCTGAACTCGTTGTCCTTTCTTCCCTCCACTACCCCCAAACACCCCCCCCCCCCGTCCCCCTTCTTCTTCATCTTCTTCTTCACGGCGGCCTGCAGAAGGTGAACAAGTACAAAGAAGTAGAAAGAAAGAAAAAAAAAAAAGGATCGCAGCTTTTCCGATTCTTCCTTGCTTATTAACTGTCGTTTGTCCGGGAGGAGGTTTGTCCTTTCTTTAACTCCTCTCTCGCTTTCTCATGGAAATCAGCCTGCTGCTGCTTCATCCTCATCATCATCCTCCTCCTCCTCCTCTGCCCACAGTGGGAGCAAAGAATTGTGGGTTGTTTTTTTCCCCAGCTCAAACGCAGTGGACACACAAACACAGGCAGTACATCAAAGGGACTAACTATTTTTTTTTAATTCAACCTCCGACCACTGGGGGCGCACAAGCAGACTCAGCAAAGACAATAAGAGAGAAGAAGAGTGGATCGAATCAAATAATTGTGTCCACCACATCATTTAATGTGGCCTGTGACAGTACTGTAATTTTTATTGACTGATATTTCACTGAGGGGCTTTTATTTTGAAGGCGTGACTTTACAGGTGTCAAAGTCAAGGCTTAAGGACTGGATGTGGGTCACCACGTTATTTAAAGTAGTCCGTGACAGTACTGACATTTTCAATGACTGATACATGCTTTTATTTTGAAGGCGTGACTTTACAGGCTACATCACGGGTGTCAAAGTCAAGGCTTAACGACTAGATGTGGGCCACCACGTCATTTCAAGTGGCCTGTGACAGTATTGACATTTTTAATGACTGATATTTTGCTGACGTGCTTTTATTTTGAAGGAGTGACTTTACGGGGCTACATCACAGGTGTCAAAGTCAAGGCTTAAAGACTAGATGTGGGCCACCACGTCATTTAAGGTGACCCGTGACAGTGTTGACATTTTTAATGGCTGATATTTTACTGACGTGCTTTTATTTTGAAGGCGTGACTTCACAGGCTACATCACAGGTGTCAAAGTCAAGGCCTAAGGACTAGATGTGGGCCACCACGTCATTTCAATTGGCCTGTGACAGTATTGACATTTTTAATGACTGATATTTTGCTGACGTGCTTTTATGTTGAAGGAGTGACTTTACGGGGCTACATCACAGGTGTCAAAGTCAAGGCTTAAAGACTAGATGTGGGCCACCACGTCATTTAAGGTGACCCGTGACAGTGTTGACATTTTTAATGGCTGATATTTTACTGACATGCTTTTATTTTGAAAACGTGACTTTACAGGATACATCACAGGTGTCAAAGTAAAGGCTTAAGGACTAGATGAGGGTCACCACGTTATTTTAAGTAATCCGTGACAGTACTGACATTTTCAATGACTGATACATGCTTTTATTTTGAAGGCGTGATTTTCCAGGATACATCGCAGATGTCAAAGTCAAGGCTTCGGGACTAGATCTGGGCCGCTACATAACTTAAAGTATAGTACTGACTATTTAAATGACTAATATTTTACTGACGTGCTTTTATTTTGAAGGCGTGACATTACGGGCTACATCACACGTGTCAAAGTCAAAACTTAAGGACCAGATCTGGGTCACGTCATTTAAGTTGGCCTGTGACAGTATTGACAATTTTAGTGACTGATATTTTACTGACATGCTTTTATTTTGAAGGTGTGACTTTACAGGCTACATCACAGGTGTCAAAGTCAAGGCTTCAGGACTAGACTAGACTAGACTACACACTACTGACCTTTTCAATGACTAATATTTTACTGATGTGCTTTTATTTTGAAGACTTGACTTTACAGGCTACATTACGGGTGTCAAAGTCAAGGCTCAGTGAAAAGATGTGAGCCGCAATGCCATTAAGTGGCCCAAGACAGTATTGACATTTTTAATGGGACTGATAATTTACTGACATGCTTTTATTTTGAAAGCTTGGCCTAACTGGAAACATCACATGTGTCAAAGTGAAGGCTTTCAGACTATATGTTGGCCGCGACATCATTTAAAGTGGCCCGAGACAGTATTGACATTTTTAATGACAGATATTTTACTGACGTGCTTTTATTTTGAAGGCGTAATGTTAAAGGCTACATTACAGGTGTCAGGCTTAAAGACTAGATTTGGGCCAAAACATAACTTAATGTGGCCTGCGAAAATACTGACTATTTAAATGACTGATATTTTACTGACGTGCTTTTATTTTGAAAGTGTAATTTTACGGGCTACATCACAGGTGTCAAAGTCAAGGCTTAAGGACTAGATGTGGGCCAGAACGTTATTTAAAGTAGTCCGAGACAGTACTGACATTTTCAATGACTGTTACATGCTTTTATTTTGAAGGCGTGACTTTACAGGATACATCACAGGTATCAAAGTCAAGGCTAAAGGACTAGATGTGGGTCACCACGTTTTTTAAAGTAGTCCGTGACAGTACTGACATTTTCAATGACTGTTACATGCTTTTATTTTGAAGGCGTGACTTTACAGGATACATCACAGGTGTCAAAGTCAAGGCTTAAGGACTAGATGTGGGTCACCACGTTATTTAAAGTAGTCCGTGATAGTATTGACATTTTTAATGACTGATATTTTACTGACGTGCTTTTATTTTGAAGGCGTGACTTTACAGGATACATCACAGGTGTCAAAGTCTAGGCTTAACGACCAGATGTGGGTCACCACATTATTTAAAGTAGTCCATGACAGTATTGACATTTTCAATGACTGATACATGCTTTTATTTTGAAGGCGTGACTTTACAGGATACATCACAGGTGTCAAAGTCAAGGCTTAAGGACTAGATGTGGGTCACCACGTCATTTAAAGTGGTGAGTGACAGTATTGACATTTTTAATGACTGATATTTTACTGACGTGCTTTTATTTTGAAGGCGTGACTTTACAGGCTACATCACAGGTGTCAAAGTCAAGGCTTAAGGACTAGATGTGGGTCACCGCGTTATTTAAAGTAGTCAGTGACAGTACTGACATTTTCAATGACTGATACATGCTTTTATTTTGAAAGCTTGACTTTACAGGATACATCACAGGTGTCAAAGTCAAGGCTTAAGGACTAGATGTGGGTCACCACGTCATTTAAAGTGGTGAGTGACAGTATTGACATTTTTAATGACTGATATTTTACTGACATGCTTTTATTTTGAAGGCGTGACTCTACAGGTTACATCACAGGTGTCAAAGTGGAATGTGAGAAAAAGTTGGATCCAGGGAAATTAGCCAAACAGCGATCAATAGTAAGTATGTTAACCTTGTGCTGTATTTAATTTGAATTGGAGTGGTAATTGTTTTTGGCGACGCTAAACCGCTTGTATCCGAGCTTGTATCAGACATTGTACAATATCATCCAATACTTGTTTATTTACATCAATACAATATTGTCACCTGCACTTATGATTTCATGACGAGTTATCAATTAGTGAAAAATATCATAAATGTGAGGCAGTTAGATATTTAGGCTAAAAGACTAGCCTGCATGGCTAGGCTAATAGGCTAGCATTCAGCCTAGCTAGGAAAATAGGATTGCTTTTAGCATATATGGGCTAAAAGACTAGACTTCGTGGCTAGGCTAATAGGCTAGCTTTAAGTGTGGCTAAGCTAATAGGCTAGACTTTAGCGTGGCTAGGCTAATAGGCTAGCATTCAGCCTAGCTACACTTATAGGTTACCTTTTAGCATTTCTGGGCTAAAAGACTAGACTTCGTGGCTAGGTTAATAGGCTAGCTTTAAGTGTGGCCAAGCGAATAGGCTAGACTGCGCGGTTGAGCTAATAGGCTAGCCTTTAGCGTGGATAAGCGAATAGGCTAGCATTCAGCCTATAGCTAGACTCATAGGCTAGCATTCAGCCTATAGCTAGACTAATAGGCTAGCATTCAGCCTAGCTTCACTAATAGGTTACCTTTTAGCAATTCTGGGCTAAAAGACTAGACTTCGTGGCTAGGCTAATAGGCTAGCTTTAAGTGTGGCTAAGCGAATAGGCTAGACTGCGCGGTTGAGCTAATAGGCTAGCCTTTAGCGTGGATAAGCGAATAGGCTAGCATTCAGCCTATAGCTAGACTAATAGGCTAGCATTCAGCCTATAGCTAGACTAATAGGCTAGCATTTAGCCTAGCTACACTAATAGGTTACCTTTTAGCAATTCTGGGCTAAAAGACTAGACTTTGTGGCAAGGCTAATAGGCTAGCTTAAAGTGTGGCTAAGCGAATAGGCTAGACTGCGTGGTTGAGATAATAGGCTAGCCTTTAGCGTGGCTAGGATAATAGGCTAGCTTTCAACCTAGCTACACTAATAGGTTGCCTTTTAGCATTTCTGGGCTAAACGACTAGACTTTGTGGCTAGGCTAATAGGCTAGCTTTAAGTGTGGCTAAGCGAATAGGCTAGACTTCTCCATTAAGCTAATAGGCTAGCCTGCGTGGCTAGGGTTATAGGCTATTATTCAGCCTAGCTAGACTAACGGACTAGCTTTTGATATGGCTGGGCTAAAAAACTAGCCTGCGTGGCTAGGCTAATAGGCTAGCGTTCAAGAGTGGCTAAGCGAATAGGCTAGCATTCAGCCTATAGCTAGACTAATAGGCTAGCTTTTAGCATGTTTTGGGCTAAAAGACTAGCCTGCGTGGCTAGGCTAATAGGCTAGCCTTTAAGAGTGGCTAAGCGAATAGGCTAGACTGTGTGGTTGAGGTAATATGCTAGCCTTTAGCATGGCTAAGCAAATAGGCTAGCATTCAGCCTATAGCTAGACTAGTTGGCTAGCTTGTGGCATGTTTTGTGCTAAAAAACTAGACTATGTGGCTTGGCTAAAAGGCTAGCTTTTAGCATGGCTCGGCTAAAAGGCTAGCTTTAAGCGTGGCTAAGTGAATAGGCTAGACTGCGCGGTTGAGCTAATAGGCTAGCATTCAGCCTAGCTAGGCTACTAGGCTAGGTTTTAGCATGTCGGTGTTAAAAGACTAGACTGCGTGGCTAGGCTAATAGACTAGTCTTTAGCGTGGTTAGGCTAATAGGCTAGCATTCAGCCTAGCTAGGCTCATAGGCTAGCTTTTGGCATGTCGGGGTCAAAAGACTAGACTGCGTGGCTCAGCTAAAAGGCTAGCTTTAAGCGTGGCTAAGTGAATAGGCTAGACTGTGCAATTGGGCTAATAGGCTAGCATTCAGCCTAGCTAGGCTAATAGGCTAGGTTTTAGCATGTCGGCGTTAAAAGACTAGACTGCGTGGCTAGGCTAATAGACTAGCCTTTTGCGCAGCTAGGCTAATAGGCTAGCATTCAGCCTAGCCAGGCTAATAGGCTAGGTTTTAGCATGTCGGGGTCAAAAGACTGGACTGCGTGGCGAGGCTAATAGACTAGCCTTTAGCGTGGCTATGCTAATAGGCTAGCATTCAGCCTAGCTAGGCTAATAGGCTGGCTTTTAGCATGTCGGGGTCAAAAGACTAGACTGCGTGGTTAGGCTAATAGGCTAGCATTCAGCCTAGCTAGGCTAATAGGCTAGCTTTTAGCATGTCGGGGTTAAAAGACTAGACTGCGTGGCTAGGCTAATAGACTAGCCTTTAGCTTGGCTAGGCTAATAGGCTAGCATTCAGCCTCGCTAGGCTAATAGGCTAGGTTTTAGCATGTCAGGGTCAAAAGACTGGACTGCGTGGCGAGGCTAATAGACTAGCCTTTAGCGTGGCTAGGCTAATAGGCTAGCATTCAGCCTAGCTAGGCTAATAGGCTGGCTTTTAGCATGTCGGGGTCAAAAGACTAGACTGCGTGGTTAGGCTAATAGGCTAGCATTCAGCCTAGCTAGGCTAATAGGCTAGCTTTTAGCATGTCTGGGCTATAAGGATAGGCTGCATGGTTAGGCTAATAGGCTAGCCTTTTATTAGGCTAGTCTAGTTTCGATGGGAAAGCAAAAAAAGTTCTTCTGATGTTTTTTTTAAATTGATTTGTGTTACCATAGCATAAAACTAAACCACACAACCTGATGCTATTCATACTGTATTCCTCCAAAAATATGTAAAAGTGAGTATTTGAGCTATGTTAGCAGATGCGGCTAGTTACAGCTAGAAGTACTACATACATACATACATCCATACATACATACATACATACATACATGTAAAAGCAGCAATGTACTTCCTTTTAAAACATTAACATAGCAGTTGCAAAAAAAACCAAAAAAATGCTTGTATTCTTGTACCGGGTCACAAGTCGCTAGGCAGATTTCGTGCAACACAATGAGTCCAATGGAATATATATGAAAGCCCCTATATGCTGTTTCCGTGGCAACATGCCAATAAGCACAAAGAGAAAGGACGGGGAGATTCGGCAAAAATATGTCGTCAAAACAACAAAAACATCTTTGTGAGGACATTATTGATTTGTTTCCCATAGGAAATAATCTGTTCCAGGGTCAAACTGGCCCTGCGATGAGGTGGCGACTTGTCCAGGGTGTACCCCGCCTTCCGCCCGATTGTAGCTGAGATAGGCGCCAGCACCCCCCGCGACCCCAAAAAAAGGGAATAAGCGGTAGGAAATGGATGGATGGATGGGTCAAACTGTGTCCATCAAGTCATTTTTAATGACTGATATTTTACTGACCTGCTTTTATTTTGAAGGCAGGACGTTACAGGCTACATCACAGGTGTCAAAGCAAAGGCTTGGGGATTTGCTCTAGGCCGCAACACCATTTAAAGTAGCCTGTGACAGAACTGACATTTTTGATGACTGATATTTTACCGATGTGCTTTTATTTTGAAGGCGTGACTTTACGGGGCTACATCACAGGTGTCGAAGTCAAGGCTTGGGGACTACATTAGGGCCACAATGTTACTTAATGTGGCCCGTGACAGTACCGACATTTTAATGACTGATATTTTACTGACGTGCTTTTATTTTTGAAGCTGTGACTTAACAGGCTACCTCACAGGTGTCAAAGCACAGGCTCGGAGACCAGATATGGGCCACGACATCATTTAAAGTTGCCTGTAACAATGCTGACATTTTTAATGACTGATATTTTACTGACATGCTTTTATTTTGAAGGCCTGACTTCACCGGCTACATCACAGGTTTCAAAGTCAAGGCTTGGGGACTAGATCTGGGCCGTGACATCATTTAATGTGGCCAGTGACAGTACTGACATTTTTAATTGCTGATATTTTACTGACATGCTTTTATTTTGAAAGCGTGACTTTACAGGGCCACATTGCGGGTGTCAAAGTCAAGGCTTCGGGACTAAATGTGGGCCACCATATCATTTAAAGTAGTCTGTAACAATACTGACATTTTTAATGACTGATATTTTACTGACATGCTTTTATTTTGAAAGTCTGACTTCATGGGCTACATCACAGGTGTCAAAGTCAAGGCTTAGGGACTAGATCTAGGCCACCACATCATTTAAAGTAGTCTGTAACAATACTGACATTTTTAATGACTGATATTTTACTGACGTGCTTTTATTTTGAAGCCCTGACTTCACGGGCTACATCACAGGTGTCAAAGTCAAGGCTTAGGGACTAGATCTGGGCCACCACATCATTTAAAGTTGCCTGTAACAATACTGACATTTTTAATGACTGATATTTTACTGACATGCTTTTATTTTGAAAGTGTGACTTTACAGAGCCACATTGCTGGTGTCAAAGTCAAGGCTTCGGGACTAGATGTGGGCCACCACATCCTTTAAAGTAGTCTGTAACAATACTGACATTTTTAATTACTTATATTTTAGTGACGTGCTTTTATTTTGAAGGCCTGACTTCACGGGCTACATCACAGGTGTCAAAGTCAAGGCTTCGGTACTAGATCTGGGCCACCACATCATTTAAAGTTGCCTGTAACAATACTGACATTTTTAATGACTGATATTTTACTGACGTGCTTTTATTTTGAAGGCCTGACTTTACGGGCTACATTGCAGGTGTCAAAGTCAAGGCTACGGGACTAGATGTGGGCCACCATATCATTTAAAGTAGTCTGTAACAATACTGGCATTTTTAATGACTGATATTTTACTGAAGTGCTTTTATTGTGAAGGCCTGACTTCACGGGCTACATCACAGGTGTCAAAGTCAAGGCTTAGGGACTAGATGTGGGCCGCAACATAATTTAATGCGGCCCGTGACAGTACTGACATTTTTAATGACTGATATTTTACTGACGTGCTTTTATTTTGAAGGCCTGACTTTACGGGCTACGTTGCAGGTGTTAAAGTCAAGACTTGGGGACTAGATCTGGGCCGTGACATCATTTAAAATGGCCTGTGACAGTAATGACAATTTTAATGACTGATGTTTTACTGACGTGCTTTTATTTTGAAGGTGTGACTTAACGGGCTACATCACAGCTGTCAAAGTCAAGGCTTAATAAATAGATGTGGGCCACAACATCATTTAAAGTGCCCTGTGACAGTACTGACATTTTTAATGACTGATATTTTACTGACGTGCTTTTATTTTGAAGGCCTGACTTTACGGGCTACGTTGCAGGTGTTAAAGTCAATACTTGGGGACTAGATCTGGGCCACAACATCATTTAAAGTGGCCTGTGACAGTACTGACATTTTTAATGACTGATATTTTACTGACGTGCTTTTATTTTGAAGGCGTATCTTTACGGGGCTACATTACAGTTGTCAAAGTCAAGGCTTGGTACACGTATCAGGCTCCATCTAGTGGTATGCCAAAGAATCACATGATTAAAGTACAGTGTTTTATTTTCCTATAGTCAAACACAGTGTTACTGTTCAAACTGTGTGTAAAAAATATCAAATATACTTGTTTTTAATGAATACTTAGGGGGGGGGAGTACTTTTAGAACCATTGTAATAGAGGTTGACTTCTTTTTAAAACTTGTAAGATGGACGTCCAAACACAACTTATTTGCACGCGTGTAAAGCTGTTCTAAATCTTCGCTACACGTCTTAAATTTGAGTTTTGTACACATATAATGGAACGGGGCGCGTTTCGGCTTCTTTTTACACCTGTAGGACCGCGAAGAATGTTAAAACCTGACTTAAAACATTGCCGGAAGACTTAAAAGTATTTAAAATGGACACAGCTTGACCCTGGAACAGACTATTTTTAAATATTTGTAAAAAAAAACAACAACTTTCAAAACGTATTTGAACAACAAAAACGTGCTTTAAGCTTTAAATAGAACAAATACATTGGTTTTTTTTTATTAAATTGTTTTTATACATTTAAAAAATATATGTATTTGTTTGTTGACCAAACCTTTTAAAATAATAAAAATTATGAACCATTTTTAGAATTTTTTCTATAATTATTTTAAAAAGAAATTAACGGGGGAAAAGTTTTTTTCTATAGTGTAAAAATGCACAAATAATCACTTTAAATACCCATAATTATGATAAGATTAAAATATTTGTAAAAAAAATACATTTAAAAACATTTTTAAAGAAACATTAAAAATAGAAATAATATATTTTTTTTACAATTTTTCCAAATATTAATTAAATATTATGACCCATATTTGAATTTTTGTTTACAATTATTTTAAAAAGAAATTAAATCAAATTAAATTGATTTTTTCTATAGTGTTTGTTTAAAAATGCACAATATTAAACTATTTGTAAAAAAAAAATACATTTAAAAATAAGCTTCAAAATAGATCAAATAAAGAAATACTAATAAAATAGAGGGGGAAATAATTTATAGAAACAAACATGTATTTATTTGTTGACTAAACCTTTCAAAATAATAAATATTATGAACCATTTTTGTATTTTTTCTATAATTATTTTAAAAAGAAATTAACAGGGAAAAAGTAGTTTTTTATAGTCTTGTTTTTTTCTGTCGTGTAAAAATACACAAATAAATACTTTAAATACCCATAATTATGACAAAATTAAACTATTTGTAAAAAAAAATACATTTTTAATGAAACATTAAAAATACAAAAAATAGATATTTTTTACACTTTTTCAAATATTTATTAAATATTGTGACCCATATTTGTATTTTTTTCTTCAATTATTTTAAAAAGAAATTAAATCCAATTAAATTGATTTTTTCTATAGCGTTTGTTTAAAAATGCTTAATATTAAACTATTTGTAAAAAAAAAAATACATTTAAAAATAAGCTTCAAAATAGATCAAATTAATAAATAAATAATAACAAAAACGGAAAGAACATTTAATTTATAGTAACAAACACTTATACTTGTTTATTTTATTGTTGACTAAACCTTCTAAAATAATAATTAAATACCATGAACCATTTTTGTATTTTTTCCTTAATTCTAAAAAGAAATTAAAAGGAAACAAGTTAGCGTCTTAAAGTCTAAAGTGTCGTATTCATACTTATACAGCTATAACTGAATGAAACACACTTTGGCTTCTTTTTACACTTGTAAAACTGCGAAGAATGTTCAAACGTGACTTAAAACATTGCCTTATAAGATAATAAAGTAATTATAATGGACACAGCTTAACTATTGTATTACTGTAAAAATGCACGAATAATCACTTTAAATACCCATTATTATGACAAGATTAAACCATTAGTAAAAACGCATACAAAAATTAGCTTCAAAATAGATCAAATAAATTAAAAAAAATAATAATACTAATTAAAAAATAATAATTTATAGCAACAAATACTTATTAATTTGTTTTTTTGCTTACTGAACCTTTTAAAATAATAATCAAATATTATGAACCATATTTGTATTTTTTTTTTCTTCACTTTTAAAAAGAAATTAACGGGCTTTTTATAGTTGTTTCTTGTTTCGTTTGTGTAAAAATGCACAAACAATCACTTTAAATACCCATAATTATGTCAAGATTAAACTATTTGTTAAAATACACATAAAAACAAATCAAATACATAAAAAATACTAATACAATAGAAAAAATTACTTTATAGCAACAAACACTAAAAAGAAATTAACGGGAAAAAGTTGGCTTTTTATAGTGAGTATTTTTTTCCACAGTGTTTGTTTAAAAAATGCACAAATAACCACTTTATATACCCATGATTATGACAAGATTAAACTATTTGTAAAAATACATAAAAATTCTGAGTTTTACACTTTTTCAAATATTTAAATATTATGACCCATATTTATATATTTTTTTCTTCAATTATTTTAAAAAGAAATTAACTGGAAAAAAGTTGGCTTTTTATAGTGACTTGTTTTTTCTATAGTGTTTGTTTGTGTAAAAATGCACAAATAATCACTTTAAATACCCAAAATGATGATTTAATTAAACTATTTGTAAAAATACATGTAAAAACAGGCTTTAAACAGATCAAATAATTTTAAAAAAAACACTAATAAAATAGAAAAATACTTTATAGCAACAATCACTAAAAAGATTAAACTATTTGTAAAAATACATATACAATCAAGCATTAAAATAGATCAAATAAATAAATAGAATACTAATAAAATAGGAAAAATGTACTTTATAGTAACAAAAAACTAAAACGAAATTAACGGGAAAAAAGTTGGCTTTTTATAGTTAGTCGTTTTTTTCTGTTTGGTTTGTTTGTATAAAAATGCACAAATAATTACTTCAAATACCCATCATTACGACTAAACTATTTCTAAAAACACATTTAAAACCAAGCTTCCAAATAGATCAAATATATTTCAAAAATAATAATAAAATAGAAACACAATGTACTTCATAGCAACAAACACTAAAAAGATTACAGTAAACTATTTGTAAAAATACGTATACAAACAAGCATTAGTTTGGATCAAATAAATTAAAAAAACCCACAAATAAATAGAATACTTTTTTTAATGGTAACAAGATTAATCGGATAAAAGTTGGCTTTTTATAGTTAGTAATTTTTTTCTATAGAGTTTATTCGTGTAAATATGCACAAATAATCACTTTAAATATCCATAATTATGGCAAGATTAAACTAAAATACATACAAAAACAAGCTTCAAAATAGATCAAATAAAAAAAATAAAAAAAATAGATCAATGTAAATTTATATCAACAAACACTTCTGGGTGTGTTTATTTGTTGACTAAACCTTTTAAGATAATAATTAAACATGAACCATATTTGTATTTTTTTCTTCAGTTTTAAAAAGAAATCAACGGGAAAAACGTTGGCTTTTTATAGACGTTTTTTCTTTCGTTTTGGTTTGTGTAAAAATGCACAAATAATCACTTTAAAAACACATAATTATGACAACATTAAATTATTTGTAAAAATACATATAAAAACAGGCTTTAATATAGATCAAATAAATAAAAAACTATTAATAAAATAGTTTTTTTTTTTTAACTTTATAGCAACAAAAGAAATTAACAGGAAAAAAGTTGGATTTTTATATTTAGTCGTTTTTTCCATAGGGTTTGTTGGTGTTAAAATGCACAAATAATCACTTTAAATACCCATGATTATGGCGAGATTAAACTATTTGTAAAAATACATATAAAAACAGACTATAAACAGATCAAATAATTCGAAAAATACTAATAAAATAGAAAAAATACTTTATAGCAACAACAAAAAAAAATTTAACTGGGACAAAAGTTGACTTTTTATAGTTAGTCATTTTTTCAACAGAGTTTGTTTGTGTAAAAATGCAAAAATAATCACTTTAAGTACCCAAAATGATGACAAGATTAACTATTTGTAAAAATACATGTAAAATAATTAAAAAAAAAATACTAATAAAATAGAAAAATACTTTATTGCAACAATCACTAAAAACATTAAACTATTTGTAAAAATACATATACAAACAAACATTAAAATAGATCAAATGAATAAATAGGATACTAATAAAATAGAAAAAAATTTACTTTATAGCAACAAACACTAAAAAAGTTGGATTTTTATATTTAGTCGTTTTTTCTATAGGGTTTGTTAGTGTAAAAATGCACAAATAATCACTTTAAATACCCATGATTTTGACGAGATTAAACTATTTGTAAAAATGCATATAAAAACAGACTTTAAACAGATCAAATAATTAAAAAAATACGAATAAAATAGAAAAAATTACTTTATAGCAACAAACACTAAAAAGAAATAAACAGGAAAAAAGTTCACTTTTTATAGTTTGTCATTTTTTCAACAGGGTTTGTTTGTGTAAAAATGCAAAAATAATCACTTTAAATACCCATGATTATGACAAGATTAAACTATTTGTAAGAATACATATAAAAACAGGCTTTAAAATAGATCAAATTTAAAAAAAATACTAATAAAATATAAAAATATCGCGTTATAGCAACAAACACCAAAAGAAATTCATTGGAAAAAAGTTGACTTTTTACAGTTTGTCGTTTTTTCGACAGGGTTTGTTTGCGTAAAAATGCACAAATCACTTTAAATACCCAAAATTATGACAAGGTTAAACTATTTGTAAAAATACATATGAAAACAGGCTCTAAAATAGATAACATTAAAAAATATACTAATAAAATAGAAACAATTTTACTTTACAACAACAAACACTAAAAATAACTTAACGGGAAAAAGTTGGCTTTTTATAGTTAGTCGTTTTTTCTACAGTGTTTGTTTGTGTAAAAATACACAAATTACCACATTATATAGCCATAATTATGACAAGATTAAACTATTTGTAAAAATCCATATAAAACAGGCTTTAAAATAGTTTAAAAACATTTTTTTTTTAATTCTAACAAAATAGAAAAAAAAATATTTTATAGCAACAAATTTATAGGAAAAAATTTGGCTTTTTTTGGTTAGCCGTTCTTTCTATAGGGTTTGTTTGCGTGAAAATGCACAAATAATCACTTGAAATACTCATAATTATGACAAGATTAAACTATTTGTAAAAATACATGTAAAAACAGGCTTTGAAATAGATCAAATAAATAAATAAAAATACTAATAGAAAACAATACTTTATACCAGGGGTCACCAACCTTTTTGAAAGCAAGAGCTACTTCTTGGGTACTGATTAATGCGAAGGGCTACCAGTTTGATACACACTTAAATAAATTGCCAGAAATAGCCAATTTGCTCAATTTACCTTTAATAAATAAATCTATATATATATAAAAAAAAAAAAATGGGTGTTTCTGTCTGTCATTCCGTCGTACATTTTTTTCCTTTTACGGAAGGTTTTTTTGTAGAGAATAAATGATGAAAAGAAACACTTAATTGAACGGTTTAAAAGAGGAGAAAACAGGAAAAAAATGAAAATGTAATTTTGAAACATAGTTTATCTTCGATTTTGACTCTTTAAAATTCAAAATTCAACCGAAAAAAATGAAAAGAAAAACTAGCTAATTCGAATCTTTTTGAAAAAATAAAAAAAAGGATTAATGGAACATCATTAGTAATTTTTCCTGATTAAGATTAATTTTACAATTTTGATGACATGTTTTAAATAGGTTAAAATCCGATCTGCACTTTGTTAGAGTATATAACAAATCGGACCAAGCTATATTTCTAACAAAGACAAATCATTATTTCTTGTAGATTTTCCAGAACAAAATTATTAAAAGAAATTCAAAAGACTTTGAAATAAGATTTAAATGTGATTCTACAGATTCTCTAGATTTGCCAGAAAAATTTTTTTTAATTTTAATCCCAATAAGTTTGAAGAAATATTTCACAAATATTCTTTGTCGAAAAAACCAAAGACAAAATGAAGAATTAAATTATAATGTATTTATTATTCTTTAAAAATTAAAAAATAAACTTGAACATTGATTTAAATTGTCAGGAAAGAAAAGGAAGGAATTTAAAAGGTAAAAAGGTATATGTGTTTAAAAATCCTAAAATAATTTTTAGGTTGGATTTTTTTTTTCTCTAAAATTGTCTTTTTGAAAGTTATAAGAAGCAAAGTAAAAAAAAAATATATATATATATTTATTTAAACAAGTGAAGACCAAGTCTCTAAAATATTTTCTTGGTTTTTCAAATTCTATTTGAGTTTTGTCTCTCTTAGAATTAAAAATGTCGAGCAAAACGAGACCAGCTTGCTGGTAAATAAATACAACTTAAAAAATAGAGGCAGCTCACTGGTAAATGCTGCTATTTGAGCTATTTTTAGAACAGGCCAGCGGGCGACTCATTTATAGCAACAAACACTACAAAGAAATTAACGGGAAAAAAGTTGTCTTTTTATTGTTAGTCTTTTTTTTCTTTATGCACAAATAATCACTTTAAATATCCATAATTATGAGAAAATTAAACTATTTGTAAAAATAAATACAAAAACAAGCTTCTAAATGGATCAAATAAATTTAAAAAAAATACTAATAAAATATTTAATAGCAAAAAACACAAATTAACAGGGAGAATTTTGGCTTTTTATAGTTAGTCGTATTTCTATAGGGTTTGTCCACGTGGGAATGCACAAATAATCCCTTTTTAAATATCCATAATTATGACGAGATTAAAATATTTGTAAAAATAAATACAAAGACAAGCTTTTGAATAGATGAAATAAAATAATAATAAAATATCTTCTTTTTTTTTAAATATATATATATTTTTTCCTGAAGTTTACACTGCAGCTACAGCAACAAACACCAATATTGACAGCTTGACCCTGGAACAGACTATTTTGATCAGCGACGTCGTTAAAAAAATAAATAAAAAATAATAATACAACGTTAACGACACGTTTGGTACACGCAGAATATTGCAGTACTGCCGCACACATGGCTACATGACATTATGTACCATTCCGGCCTCCATGACATTCTAGCCCTCAAATTCTTGGACGTGATTTACTGCTTCCAAGGAAAAGCTGGCACGCATGCGCACCGAGCCGAGAGGAACAAAAACCTCCGAGGAGCCGCAAACACCACACATGAGGAGGAGGAGGAGGAAGAGCAGGGTTATGAAGGCACATATATATACTGTACATGAAACCTGCAAACATGACATCCACACCAGGAAGTCGCAAACCTACCCTGAACACATCTCCGCTCTTATATGTAAAAATACATACAAAAACAAGCATTAAAATGGATCAAATAATTAAATTAAAATTCTAATAAAATAGAAAAAAAAAAGTACTTTATAACAACAAACACTAAAAAGAAATTAACGAGAAAAACTTTTGCTTTTTATAGTTGTTTTTTCTATAGGGTTCGTTTGTGTAAAAATGCACAAATAATCACTTTAAATACTCATAATAACGACAAAATTAAATGATTTGTAAAAATACATATAAAAACAGGCTTTAAAATAGATCAAATAAAAATTAAAAATAAACTAATAAAATTGAAAAAATACTTATTAGCAACAAACACTAAAAAGAAATGAACGGGAAAAAAGTTGGCTTTTTTAGGTCGTTTTTCTATAGGGTTTGTTGGCGTAAAAATGCACAATTTCAGCGTTATAACAAGAATCAACTATTTGTAAAAATACATATAAAGTGAAGTGAAGTGAATTATATTTATATAGCGCTTTTCTCTAGTGACTCAATGCGCTTTACATAGTGAAACCCAATATCTAAATTACATTTAAACCAGCGTGGGTTGGCACTGGGAGCACATGGGTGAAGTGTCTTGCCCAAGGACACAACGGCAGTGACTAGGATGGTGGAAGTGGGAATCGAACCTGCAACCCTCAAGTTGCTGGCACGCCCACTCTACCAACCGAGCTATACCCCAACAAGTTTTAAAATTGAAAAAGACTAATAAAATAGAAAATGTTTTACTTTATAGCAACAAACACTAAAAAGATTGAACTATTTGTAAAAATACATATGCAAACAAGCATTAAAATAGTTAGTTGTTTTTTTTTCCGACAGGGTTTGCTTGTGTAAAAATGCACAAATAATAACTTTAAATACTCATAATTATGACAAGATTAAACTAGTGGAAAAAATACATGTAAAAACAAGCATTAAAATGGATCAAATAATTAAATACAAATTCAAATAAAATGGAAAAACATTACTTTATAGCAACAAACACTAAAAAGAAATTAACTGGGAAAAAAGTTGACTTTTTATAGTTAGTCGTTTTTTCGACAAGGTTTGTTCGTGTAAAAATGCACAAATAATCACTTTAAATACTCATAATTACGACAAAATTTAACTATTTGTAAAAATACATATAAAAACAGGCTTTAAAATAGATCAAATAAATTTAAAAAAAATACTAAAAAAATTGAAAAAATACTTATTAGCAACAAACACTAAAAAGAAATGAACGGGAAAAAAGTTGGCTTTTTTAGGTCGTTTTTCTATTGGGTTTGTTGGCGTAAAAATGCACAATTTCAGCGTTATGACAAGAGTCAACTATTTGTAAAAATACATATAAAGTGAAGTGAATTATATTTATATAGCGCTTTTCTCTAGTGACTCAAAGCGCTTTACATAGTGAAACCCAATATCTAAATTACATTTAAACCAGCGTGGGTGGCACTGGGAGCACATGGGTGAAGTGTCTTGCCCAAGGACACAACGGCAGTGACTAGGATGGTGGAAGCGGGAATCGAACCTGCAACCCTCAAGTTGCTGGCACGCCCACTCTACCAACCGAGCTATACCCCAACAAGTTTTAAAATTGAAAAATACTAATAAAATAGAAAATGTTTTACTTTATAGCAACAAACACTAAAAAGATTGAACTACTTGTAAAAATACATATGCAAACAAGCATTAAAATAATTAGTTGTTTTTTTTTCGACAGGGTTTGCTTGTGTAAAAATGCACACATAATCACTTTAAATACTCATAATTATGACAAGATTAAACTATTTGTAAAAAATACAAGTAAAAACAAGCATTAAAATAAATCAAATAATTAAATACAAATTCAAATAAAATGGAAAAACATTACTTTATAGCAACAAACACTAAAAAGAAATGAACTGGGAAAAAAGTTGACTTTTTATAGTTAGTCGTTTTTTCGACAGGGTTTGTTCGTGTAAAAATGCACAAATAATCACTTTAAATACTCATAATTACGACAAAATGTAACTATTTGTAAAAATACATATAAAAACAGGCTTTAAAATAGATCAAATAAATTAAAAAAAAAAAAACTAATAAAATTGAAAAAATACTTATTAGCAACAAACACTAAAAAGAAATGAACGGGAAAAAAGTTGGCTATTTTAGGTCGTTTTTCTATAGGGTTTGTTGGCGTAAAAATGCACAATCACTTTAAATACTCAGCGTTATGACAAGATTCAACTATTTGTAAAAATACATATAAAACAAGTTTTAAAATTGAAAAATACTTATAAAAGAGAATTTTTTTTACTTTATAGCAACAAACACTAAAAAGATTGAACTATTTCTAAAAATATATATGCAAACAAGCATTAAAATAGTTAGTTGTTGTTTTTTCAACAGGGTTTGTTTGTGTAAAAATGCACAAGTAATAACTTTAAATACTCATAATTATAACAAGATTAAACTATTTGTAAAAATACATGTAAAAACAAGCATTAAAATAAATAAAATAATTAAATACAAATTCAAATAAAACGGAAAAACATTACTTTATAGCAACAAACACCAAAAAGAAATTAACTGGGAAAAAAGTTGACTTTTTATAGTTAGTCGTTTTTTCGACAGAGTTTGTTCGTGTAAAAATGCACAAATAATCACTTTAAATACTCATAATTACGACAAAATTAAACTATTTGAAAAAATACATATAAAAACAGGCTTTAAAATAGATCAAATAAATTAAAAAAAAACTAATAAAATTGAAAAAATACTTATTAGCAACAAACACTAAAAAGAAATGAACGGGAAAAAAGTTGGCTATTTTAGGTCGTTTTTCTATAGGGTTTGTTGGAGTAAAAATGCACAATTTCAGCGTTATGACAAGATTCAACTATTTGTAAAAATACATATAAAACAAGTTTTAAAATTGAAAAATACCAATAAAATAGAAAATGTTTTACTTTATAGCAACAAACACTAAAAAGATTTAACTATTTCTAAAAGTACATATGCAAACAAGCATTAGAATAGTTTGTTGTTGTTTTTTCCGACAGGGTTTGCTTGTGTAAAAATGCACAAATAATCACTTTAAATACTCATAATTATGACAAGATTAAACTATTTGTAAAAATACATGTAAAAACAAGCATTAAAGTAAATCAAATAATTAAATACAAATTCAAATAAAATGGAAAAACATTACTTTATAGCAACAAACACTAAAAAGAAATTAACTGGGAAAAAAGTTGACTTTTTATAGTTAGTCGTTTTTTCGACAGGGTTTGTTCGTGTAAAAATGCACAAATAATCACTTTAAATACTCATAATTACGACAAAATTAAACTATTTGTAAAAATACATATAAAAACAGGCTTTAAAATAGATCAAATCAATTTTAAAAAAATACTAATAAAAAAAGTTGGCTATTTTAGGTCGTTTTTCTATAGGGTTTGTTGGCGTAAAAATGCACAATTTCAGCGTTATGACAAGATTCAACTATTTGTAAAAATACATATAAAACAAGTTTTAAAATTGAAAAATACCAATAAAATAGAAAATGTTTTACTTTATAGCAACAAACACTAAAAAGATTGAACTATTTCTGAAAATACATATGCAAACAAGCATTAAAATAGTTAGTTGTTTTTTTTCCGACAGGGTTTGCTTGTGTAAAAATGCACAAATAATCACTTTAAATACTCATAATTATGACAAGATTAAACTATTTGTAAAAAATACATGTGAAAACAAGCATTAAAATAAATCAAATAATTAAATACAAATTCAAATAAAATGGAAAAACATTACTTTATAGCAACAAACACTAAAAAGAAATTAACTGGGAAAAAAGTTTACTTTTTATAGTTAGTTGTTTTTTCGACTGGGTTTGTTCGTGTAAAAATGCACAAATAATCACTTTAAATACTCATAATTACGACAAAATTAAACTATTTGTAAAAATACATATAAAAACAGGCTTTAAAATAGATAAAATAAATTAAAAAAAATACTACTAAAATTTTAAAAATACTTATTAGCAACAAAAAAGAAATGAACGGGAAAAAAGTTGGCTTTTTATAGTCGTTTTTTCTATAGGGTTTGTTCGTAAAAATGCACAATCACTTTATTTTTTTTAATGAATATATATATATATATATATATATATATATATATATATATATATATTGTATTTGTAAAAATACATATGCAAACAAGCATTGAAATAGTGAGTTGTTTTTTTCCAACAGGGTGTGCTTGTGTAAAAATGCACAAATAATCACTTTAAATTCTCATAATTATGACAATATTAAACTATTTGTAAAAATACATGTAAAAACAAGCATTAAAATGGATCAAATAATTAAATAAAAATTCTAATAAAATGGAAAAAAATTACTTCACAGCAACAAACACTAAAAAGAAATTAACTGGGAAAAAAGTTGACTTTTTATAGTCGTTTTTTTTACAGGGTTTGTTCGTGTAAAAATGCACAAATAACCACTTTAAAAACCCGTAGTTATGACAAGATTAAACTATTTGTAAAAATACATATAAAAACAGGCTTTAAAATAGATCAAACAAATAAATAAAAAAATACTAATAAAATAGAAAAACAATACTTTATAGCAACAAACACAAAAGATATTAACGGGGAAAAAGGTGGCTTTTTATAGTAAGTCCTTTTTTCGACAGGGTTTGTTCGTGTAAAAATGCACAAATAATCACTTTAAATACTCATAATTACGACAAAATTAAACTATTTGTAAAAATACATATAAAAACAGGCTTTAAAAATAAACCAAACAAATTAAAAATAGATCAAACAAATTAACAAAAATACTAATAAAAAAAAGAAAATACTTTATTGCAACAAACACAAAAGATATTAACGGGAAAAAAGTTGGCTTTTTATGGTTAGTCGTTTTTTCGACAGGGTTTGTTCGTGTAAAAATGCCCAAATAATCACTTTAAAAACCCATAGTTATGACAAGATTAAAGTATTTGTAAAAATACATTTAAAAACAGGCTTTAAAAATAAATCAAACAAATTAAAAATAGATCAGACAAATTTAAAAAATACTAATAAAATAGAAAAAAAGACTTTATAGCAACAAACTCTAAAAAGATATTAATGGGGAAAAAAGTTGGCTTTTTATGGTTAGTCGTTTTTTCTATAGGGTTTGTTTGTGTAAAAATGCACAAATAATCACTTTAAAAACCCATATTTATGACAAGATTAAAATATTTGTAAAATACATATAAAAACAGGCTTTAATATACATCAAATAATTAAAAAATATACTAATAAAATAGAAAAATAATACTCTATAGCAACAAACACTAAAAAGATATTAACGGGGAAAAAAGTTGGCTTTTTATGGTTAGTCGTTTTTTCAATAGGGTTTGTTTGTGTAAAAATGCAAAAATAATCACTTTAAATATTCATGATTAAACTATTTGTAAAAATACATATATAAACAGGCTTTAAAATGGATCAAATAAATAACAAAAATACTAATAAAATAGAAAAAATACTAATAAAATAGAAAAATACTTTATAGCAACAATCACTAAAAAGATTAAACCATTTGTAAAAATACATATACAAACAAGCATTAAAATAGATAAAATAAATAAATAGAATACTAATAAAATCGAAAAAAAATTTTTTTATAGCAACAAAACACTAAAAAGATATTAATGGGAAAAAAGTTGGCTTTTTATGGTTAGTCGTTTTTTTCTATAGGGTTTGTTTGTGTAAATATGCAAAAATATCACTTTAAATATCCATGATTATGACAAGATTAAACTATTTGTAAAAATACATATAAAAACAGGCTTTAAAATAGATCAAATAAATAACAAAAATATTTATAAAATAGAAAAATACTTTATAGCAACAATCACTAAAAAGATTAAACCATTTGTAAAAATACATATACAAACAAGCATTAAAATAGATAAAATAAATAAACAGAATACTAATAAAATTGAAAAAAAATTTACTTTATAGCAACAAAACACTAAAAAGATATTAACGGGAAAAAAGTTGGCTTTTTATGGTTAGTCGTTTTTTCTATAGGGTTGTTCGCGTGAAAATGCACAAATAACTTTAAATACCCATCATCATGACTAAACTATTTGTAAATACACATTTAAAACCAAGCCTTAAAATAGATCAAATAAATTTAAAAAAGAATAAGAAAAGAGAAAAAAATTAACTTCATAGCAACAAACACAAAAAAGATTAAACTATTTGTAAAAATACATATACAAACAAGCATTAGATTACATCAAATAAATAAAAAAAACACAAATAAAATGGAAAAAATTTGGCTTTTTATAGTTAGTAATTTTTTTTACAGGGTTTATTCTTGTAAATATGCACAAATAATGACTTCAAATATCCATACATTTACCAGATTAAACTATTTGTAAAAATAAATATAAAACAAGCCTCTAAATAGATAAAATGAAGAAAAAAAATAATAAAATAGGGGAAAATTTGATTATTTTTTTTTTCTTTTTTTAGATTACACTGCAGATATAGCAACAAACACCAATATTGACAGCTTGACCCTGGAACAGACTATTTCGATCAGCGAGTTCGTTAAATTTTTTTATAAAATAATAATAATAATAACAATACAACGTTAACGACACGTTTGGTACACGCAGAATATTGCAGTACTGCCGCACACATGGCTACATGACATTATATACCATTGCAGCCTCCATGACATTCTAGCCCTCAAATTCTTGGACGTGATTTACTGCTTCCAAGGAGAAGCTCGCACGCATGCGCACCGAGCCGAGAGGAACAAAAACATCCGAGGAGCCGCAAACACCACACATGAGGAGGAGGAGGAGGAGGAAGAGCAGGGTTATGAAGGCACATATATATACTGTACATGAAACCTGCAAACATGACATCCACACCAGGAAGTCGCAAACCTACCCTGAACACATCTCCGTGCTCCGTGTGACACTTGAACGCACCATCAACAAACTCCTTCACCGTTCACACAACTTACAACTTTTTTTTTTTTTTTTTTTTTAAAACACACTCCCAAAATGGCTGCACTTGCATCGGAATAACAAGCATAACACGACACTCGAATACAGCTGGCGTGGCTGTTAAAATGTCGCGAAAAGCCGCAAAAAAAAAAAAAAAAAAAAAGTGACGCAAAAAAAATAAATACATAAGCAGCACGTCGACGTCAAAAGTTGCGTAAAAGTGCTTCCAAACACAACACACACACACACACACACATAAAAAAGTAGTTTACCCACCAAAAAGTTTCCAGCGCCGCATGAAGCCAACTTTCACATGAAGCCACCAAGCGAGAAAAGCGAGAGAGAAAGTCCAAACACTCCGAGCTCGATGTCGTTCTTGCTGTTTTGTTGTTTGCGTGGAGGGGGGAAAAAAAGCAGATATTTGTGGCCTGGGAGTGAATGTCTCTCCTCAGGCTGCAGCGCAGCAATGGGCGCTAAGCTGGCTGCAGCTGTGACGTCATCGCACTCTCACAAACTTTTTTTTTAACACGCAGGGACACTTTTTTTTTGTTATTGATGGGGTTTTTTTTGTTTGTTTTGACTTCCCTTTTCATTAAAATATATTTACTTAAAAATAATAAAACAGAGTCACGAGAAAATAATTTGTTTCATATTTATACATTTAAAAACAAGCTTCAAAATAGATCAAATAAACAAATTCTAATAATAAAATAGAAACATTTAAATTTGTTGACTAAAACTTTTGAAATAATAAATATAATGACACATATTTTTATTTTTTTCTTCAATAATTTTAAAAATAAGTTAATGGGAAAAAAGTGGGCTTTTTACAGTTAGTCGTTTTTTTCTTTTGTGTTTGGTTGTGTAAAAATGCACAAATAACCACTTTAAATACCCATAATTATGACAAAATTAAAGTAGTTGTAAAAATACATTTTAAAACAAGCTTCAAAATAGATCAAATACATAAATAAAAAAGAATAAAATACAAAAATGTACATTTATAGCAACAAACACTTATATGTATTTGTTTGTTTGTTGACTAAAACTTTTGAAATAATAATTAAATACAATGACACATATTTTGATTTTTTTCTTCAATAATTTAAAAAATAAATTAATGGGAAAAAAGTTGGCTTTTTACAGTTAGTCGTTTTTTTCTATGATGTTTGTTTGTGTAAAAATGCACAAATAACCACTTTAAATACCCATAATTATGAGAAGATTAAAGTAGTTGTAAAATACATTTAAAAACAAGCTTCCAAATTGATAAATAAAAACTAATAAAATAGAAAAAAGGTACATTTACAGCAACAAACATGTATATGTATTTTTCTATTTGTTAACTAAAGCTTTTGAAATAGTAATTAAATATAATGATCCATATTTTTTTCTTCAATAATTTTAAAAATAAATTAACCAGAAAAAGTTGGCTTTTATAGTAAGTGTTTTTTTTAATAGTGTTTGTTTGTGTAAAAATGCACAAATAACCACTTTAAATACCCATAATTATGACAAGATTAAAGTAGTTGTAAAAATACATTTAAAAACAAGCTTCAAAATAGATCAAATACATAAATAGAAAATAATAAAATACAAAAATGCAAATTTATAGCAACAAACACTTATATGTATTTGTTTGTTTGTTGACTAAAACTTTTGAAATAATAATTGAATTTAATGACACATATTTTTATTTTTTTCTTCAATAATTTAAAAAATAAATTAATGGGAAAAAAGTTGGCTTTTTACAGTTAGTCGTTTTTTTCTTTTGTGTTTGTTTGTGTAAAAATGCACAAATAACCACTTTAAAAACCCATAATTATGACAAGATTAAAGTAGTTGTAAAAATACATTTAAAAACAAGCTTCAAAATAGATCAAATACATAAATAAAAAATAATAAAATACAAAAATGTAAATTTATAGCAACAAACACTTATATGTATTTGTTTGTTTGTTGACTAAAACTTTTGAAATAATAATTGAATATAATGACACATGTTTTTGTTTTTTTCTTCAATAATTTTAAAAATAAATTAATGGGAAAAAAGTTGGCTTTTTACAGTTAGTCGTTTTTTTCTATGATGTTTGTTTGTGTAAAAATGCACAAATAACCACTTTAAATACACATATTATGACAAGATTAAAGTAGTTGTAAAAATACATTTAAAAACAAGCTTCCAAATAGATCAAATAAATAAATAAAAATCTAATAAAATAGAAAAAAGCAACAAACACGTATATGTATTTTTCTATTTGTTCACCAAAACTTTTGAAACAGTAATTAAATATAATGATCCATATTTTTATTTTTTTTTCTTCAATAATTTTAAAAAGAAATTAACCTGAAAAAGTTGGCTTTTATCGTAAGTGTTTTTTTCAACAGTGTTTGTTTGTGTGAAAATGCACAAATAACCATTTTAAAAACCCATAATAATGACAAGATTAAGGTATTTGTAAAAAATAAATTTAAAAACAAGCTTCAAAATAGATCAAATACATAAATTAAAAAAAAGATTTAAAAATGTAAATGTATAGGAACAAACACCTATTTGTTTATTTGTTGACTTAAACTTTTGAAATGATAATTAAATATAATGACCCATATTTTCATTTTTTTCTTAAATAATTTTAAAAATAAATTAACGGGGAAAAAGTTAGCTTTTTATAGTTAGTCGTTTTTTCTATAGTATTTGTGTAAAAATGCGCAAATAATCACTTTAAATACCCATAATCATGACAAGATTAAACTATTTGTAAAAATACATTTAAAACGAGCTTCAAAATAGATCAAATAAATAAAAATAAATAACATACATAAAATGTAAATTTATAGCAATAAACACTTGTATGTATTTCTTTATTTGTTGACTAAAACTTTTGAAATAATAATTAAATATCATCAACCATATTTGTATTTTTTTTTCTTCAATCATTTTAAAAAGAAATTAACCAGAAAAAAAGTTGGCCTTTAATGTAAGTGTTTTCTTCAATAGTGTTTTTTTTTTGTGTAAAAATGCACAAACAACCATTTTAAAAACCCATAATTATGACAAGATTAAGGTATTTGTAAAACATTTATTTAAAAACAAGCTTCAAAATAGATCAGGTAAATAAAAATATATAAATAAAATAGGAAAAAAATAAAATTTATAACAACAAACCCTTATTTACTTTGTTTATTTGTTGACTAAAACTTTTGAAATAATAATTAAATATTTTGAACCATTTTTGTATTTTTTCTTCGATCATTTTAAAAAGAAATTAATGGTAAAAAAGCTCTCTTTTTTTTAGCGAGTAATTTTTTCTATAGCGTTTGTTTGTGTAAAAATGCACAAATAATCACTTTAAATACCCATAATTATGACAAGATTAAACTATTTGTAAAAAATACATTTAAAAACCAGCTTCAAAATAGATCAAATACATAAATAGAAAATAATACAATATAAAAATGTAAATTTATAGCAACACACTTATATGCATTTGTTTATTTGTTGACTAAAACTTTTGAAATAATAATTAAATATCATGAACCATATTTGTATTCTTCCTTGAATCATTTTAAAAATAAATTAACCGGGGAAAAAAATGGCTTTTTATAGTTAGCCGTTTTTTCTATACTGTTTGTTTGTGTAAAAATGCACAAATAATCGCTTTAAATACCAATAATTATGACAAGATTAAAGTAGTTTTAAAAATACATTTAAAAACAAGCTTCAAAATATATCAAGTAAATAGAAATAAATAAATAAAATAGAAAAAAACAAACAAATTAATAGCAACAAACACTTATTTACTTTATTTGTTGACTAAAACTTTTAAAATAATAATTAAATATTATGAACCATGTTTGTATTTTTTTTAAATAATTTTAAAAAGAAATTAATGGTAAAAAAAAAAAAGTTGTCTTTTTATAGAGAGTCATTTTTTCGATAGCGTTTGTTTGTGTAAAAATGCACAAATAATCACTTGTAATACCCATAATTATGAAAAGATTAAACTATTGGTAAAAATACATTTAAAAACAAGCTTCAAAATAGATCAAATACATAAAAATGTGTGGTGGCCCTGCGATGAGGTGGCGACTTGTCCAGGGTGTACACCGCCTTCCGCCCGATTGTTGCTGAGCTGGGCACCAGCGACCCCAAAGGGAATAAGCGGCAGAAAAATGGATGGATGGAATAATAATAATAAAATGGAAAAATAAAATAAATTCACATCAACAAACACTTATTTACTTTGTTTATTATTGACTAAAACTTTTAAAATAATAATTAAATATCATCAACTATATTTGTATTTTTTTTTCAATCATTTTAAAAAGAATTTAACTCGAAAAAAGTTGGCTTTTCATAGTTATCCGTTTTTTCTCTAGTGTTTGTGTGCGAGCATCTTCGTATTAGTAATTATACAGCTATTACTGAATGAGACACACTTTGGCTTCTTTTTGCACTTGTAAAACTATGAAAAATGCTCAAAAGTGACTTAAAACATTGCCTAAGATTTTAAAGTATTTAAAATGAACACAACTTGACCCTAGAACAGACTTTATTTATTTATTACTGTAAAAATGTTACAACGGTACATTTTTGACTACTTTATACCTGCATTATCCTTTCCATCCTTCCCCTTTCCATCCTTTTGTAACTGAGCTACTGTGTGGAAAGTTTGTCAGTCTCGGTCTATTGTATATCATGTATAAATAATGTATGGCAATGCTTCAAAACATTACACTAAATTATAAAAAATAAAAAGAAAAAAAACATTTGAAAGTACTTATTTCAAACTTTTCTTAAGTCCAGCATGCAAGAAACCACGTGGAAATAAACAAATATGAACGTTTTGTGCACAACATTAAGTACATCAAAAATAATCCAAACAATCAAACTAAATTTTCCCAAACCGAAAATGAAATGTGATATATCTTATGAAAATAGTCTAGTATTGTTTGCTGCTGTGTCACATAAACTAGTAAAGTATATAAAGTTTGATATGTTACGCTTCTATTTAAAAAAAAAGAAAACGTTTTTAAAAGGTATTTAAAAAGCAACAAAAAATTTTAAATAAGTCACTTAATAAAAAGTAATAAAACAGAAACTGCAATCAAGTCTGATACATTTGTTATTCTTTTTTAATGACTGTAAAAATGCTCAAATAAACACTTAATAATCATCTTCTAAAGACAAAACTATTTGTAAAAAACAAAAAAACATTTAAAAACGAAATGAAACATAGAAAAATAATAAATGGAAAAAACATATTCTAAAGTTTACACTGCAACTATATAGCAATAAATATGTGCTTATTTTTTATTAACCAAACCTTTAAAAAAAACAACTACATATTATGAGCCATATTTTTCTTTATTTTTCTTTATAAATTTGAAAAGGAAAATAACCTGGAAAAAAGTTGTCCATGAAGTTTGATCTTTTAAGCTTTTATTTATTGAGGAAAAAAAGGAGAAAAAATATTCAATGAAAGAAAAAGCAACAAAAAAAAAGTCACTAAATAAAAAGTAATAAAACAGAAACTGCAATTAAATCTGATGCATTTTATATTGTTCTTTAATGACTGTAAAAATGCTCAAATAATCCCTTAATAATCATCGTCAAAAGATAAAACTATTTGTAAAAAAAACAAACAAACAAAAAAACATTTCAAAATGTATTTCAACAATAAAAAATGTTCAGCTTCAAAATGAATCACAGAAAAATAATAAATAGAATAACATTTTCTAAAGTTTAAACTGCAGCTATATAGCAATAAAAAATGCTTATTTATTAACTAAACCTTTTTTTAACTACATATAATGAACCATATTTTATTTTTATTTTCTTTATAAATTTGAAAAGGAAAATAACCAGGAAAAAAGTTGTATATGAAGTACGTAAAGTTTGATCTTTTACTCTTTTATTTATTGGGAGGAAAACAATTAAATTAATTAAAAAGCAACAAAAATAAGTCACTAAATAAATAAAAAATATTTAAAAACGTATAAAAAAATTTCAGCTTGGAAACGAATCTTAGAAAAATAATAAATAGAAAAAAAAATTCCAAAGTTTACACTGCAACTATAAAGCAATAAAAAAATGCTTATTTATTAACTAAACCTTTTTTTTAAGTACATATAATGAACCATATTTTATTTTTATTTTCTTTATAAATTTGAAAAGGAAAATAACCAGGAAAAAAGTTGTATATGAAGTACATAAAGTTTGATATTTTACTCTTTTATTTATTAGGATAATTTTTTTTTTCAATGAATTAAAAAGCAACAAAAATAAGTCACTAAATAAATAAAAAATATTTAAAAACGTATAAAAAATGTTCAGCTTGGAAACGAATCTTAGAAAAATAATAAATAGAAAAAAAAATTCTAAAGTTTACACTGCAACTATATAGCAAAAAAAAAAATGCTTATTTATTAACTAAACCTTTTTTTTAACTACATATAATGAACCATATTTTATTTTTATTTTCTTTATAAATTTGAAAAGGAAAATAAACAGGAAAAAAGTTGTATATGAAGTACATAAAGTTTGATCTTTTACCTTTTTATTTATTAGGAGAAAAACAAATTTCAATGAATTAAAAAGCAACAAAAATAAGTCACTAAATAAATAAAAAATATTTAAAAACGTATAAAAAATGTTCAGCTTGGAAACGAATCTTAGAAAAATAATAAATAGAAAAAAAAATTTTAAGTTTACACTGCAGCTATATAGCAAAAAAAATGTGTTTATTTTTTTAACTAAACCTTTTTTTTTCTTGATAACTACATATTATAAACCTTATTTTTCTTAATAAATTTGAAAAGAAAAATAACCAGGAAAAAAGTTGTATATGAAGTTTGTCGTTTTACGCTTTTATTTTTTGAAAAAAAAAAAGTTAGTCAATGAATTAAAAAGCAACAACAATAAGCCACTAAATAAAAAGTAATAAAACAGAAACTGCAATCAAATCTGATGCATTTGCTATTTTTCTTTAATGACTGTGAAAATGATCAAATAATCACTTAATAATTATCTTCAAAAGATAAAACTATTTGTAATAAGACAAACACACAAAAAAACATTTAAAAATGTATTTGAGCGAGGAAAAAAAATGCTCAGCTTCGAAACAAATAACAGAAAAATATTAAATGGAAAAACATTTTCTAAAGTTTAAACTGCATCTATAAAATGTGCTTATTTATTAACTAAACTTTTTTTTTTTTAAATATCTACATATTAGGAAACCATATTTTTCTTTAGAAATTTGAATAGGAAAATAACCAGGAAAAAAATTGTATATGATGTTTGTTGTTTTACGCTTTTATTAATTGTGTGTGTGTGGGGGGGGGGGGGGGGGGGGGGGAGATTAATGAATTAAAAAGCAACAAAAATAAGTCACCAAATAAAAAGTAAAAAAACAGAAACTGCAATTAAATCTGATGAGTTTGCTATTCTTCTTTAATGACTGTAAAAATGCTTAATCACTTAAAAATAATCTTCAAAACTATTTGGAGAAAACAAAAAAATATTTAAAAACGTATTTGACCCATGAAAAATGTTCAGCGTTGAAATTAATCATAATAAAATAATAAATAGAAAAACATTTTCTAAAGTTTACATTGCAGCTATATACCCATAAAAATGTGCTTATTTATTAACTAAACCTTTTTTTTTTTTAATAACTACATTGGCCCTGCGATGAGGTGGCGACTTGTCCAGGGTGTACCCCGCCTTCCGCCCGATTGTAGCTGAGATAGGCGCCAGCACCCCCCGCGACCCCAAAAGGGAATAAGCGGTAGAAAATGGATGGGATGGATGGATATAATGAACCATATTTTTATTTATTTTTATCTATAAATTTGAAAAGGAAAATAACCAGGAAAAAAGTTGTATATGAAGTTTGTTGTTTTACGCTTTTATTTATTGGGGGGAAAAAAGGTTTTTAATGAATTAAAAAGCAACAAAAATAGGTCACCAAATAAAAGGTAAAAAAAAAACAGAAACTACAATTAAATCTGATGCGTTTGCTATTCTTCTTTAATGACTGTAAAAATGCTTAATCACTTAAAAATAATCTTCAAAACTATTTGGAGAAAACAAAAAAATATTTAAAAACGTATTTGACCCATGAAAAATGTTCTGCGTCGAAATTAATCATAATAAAATAATTAATAGAAAAACATTTTCTAAAGTTTACATTGCAGCTATATATACCCATAAAAATGTGCTTATTTGTGAACTAAACCTTTTTTTTGTTTAATAACTACATATAATGAACCATATCTTTATTTATTTTTATCTATAAATTTGAAAAGGAAAATAACCAGGAAAAAAGTTGTATATGAAGTTTGTTGTTTTACGCTTTTATTTATTGGGGGGGAAAAAAGGTGTTTAATGAATTAAAAAGCAACAAAAATAAGTCCCCAAATAAAAAGTAAAAAAACAGAAACTACAATCATATCTGATGCGTTTGATATTCTTCTTTAATGACTGTAAATATGCTTAAAAAATCACTTAAGAGTAATCTTCAAAAGTTAAAACTATTTGTTGAAAACAAAAAAATATTTAAAAACGTATTTGACTCATGAAAAATGTTCAGCTTCAAAATTAATCATAGAAAAATAATAAATAGAAAAAATATTTTCTAAAGTTTACACTGCAGCTATAGTCATTAAAAATTGTGCTTATTTATGAACTAAACCTTTTTTATTTTTTCTTTTTTTAAATAACTACATATTATGAAGCATATTTTTTATTTGTTTTTCTTTATACATTTGAAAAGGAGAATAACTAGGAAAAAAGTTGTATATGAAGTTTGATCTTTTAAGCTTTTATTCATTGGAAAAAAGAAAAAGAAAAAAGGTATTCAATGAATTAAAAAGCAACAGAAATTAGTCACCAAACAAACAGTAATAAAACAGAAACTGCAATTAAATCTGATGCATTTGATATTAAAAGTATTAATCACTTAATAATCCTCTTCAAAAGATAAAACTATTTGTGAAAAAAAACCAAAATAACATTTAAAAACGTATTTGACCAATAAAAAATAACCAGCTTCGAAACAAATCCTAGAAAAATAATAAATAAACATTTTGTAAAGTTTACACTGCAGCTATTAAGCAATACAAACTGCTTATTTAACTAAACCTTTTTTGTTTTAAATAACTATATATTATCAACCATATTTTTATTTATATATTTGAAAAGGAAAATAACCTGGAAAAAAGTTGCATTCTGAAAGTTAGTGGCTATAAAATAAAGTGTGTGTGTGTGTGTGTGTGTGTGTGTGTGTGTGTGTGTGTGTGTGTGTGTGTGTGTGTGTGTGTGTGTGTGTGTGTGTGTGTGTGTGTGTGTGTTTTGTGAAAGAATGACTTCCAGGGCATGTGAGGTGGTTTCCTCCTGGCAGCCCACCCCAGACTCATGCAGGGGGGGGGGGGGGGACATGTTTGTGCAGCCATGGTGGGAACATGGGGGGGTGGGGTAATTGTGGTGCGTTCAGGCTCCGCCCGTCACGCACGGAAACGCACCGTAAATAACAGCATCCCACTCCCTATTCCGACGTATTAATGCATCCACGTCTTCTTTACTTGCATTGCTATTTTTTTTTTTCCCCAAAAAACGCTTTGACGCGCTAACTCTGTCCGTTCACCCACAATCGCTATTTATTGACATTATAATTCACAGCCTTCAAAAATAGTCGGAACAATTAGATTTGGTAGTTTTAAATGTCTGCGGCGTGATGTAAACAATGGAATTCCAGAAGTTGCCATCCGGCAAATGCGCAATATAATCGATTAGTGACACATTTCTTCAAAGTTGTTACAGTTCCGACTGCATTTGAAGGCACCAGAGGCCTTTTCTCTCTAAGCCACGCCCCCGAAGCGCAACGGTTTTTACCTGAGTTGTTTTTCTCCACTTTTTGTCCAAAAAACGTCTTTTAAACACCCGCATTTATCCATTAACGCACTCAACATATTTATTTCTTTAAATGTTTTGTTTTTGTGTGTTCGTTCTGTTCTGACATGTTATTCAAGGGGAGGAAAAACTATACTTCCCGATTTTTATAAAATGATTATTTCTTACTTTTCAAAATATTACTTCGTGCTTTTTAATTGTTTCTCTTCCAAATTGGCATCAAAAAAAAAAAAAAAAGATTTATAATTGAAGCATATGATTAAAATCTCCGGGAAGAAACAAATCAAAACAATTTGATTGAAAATATTTGGTTTAAATTTAAGAGGAAAGTACGCTCATAATTAAAAGTAATTGATTAAAACAAATTGGGATGTGGAAAATTAACTTGCAAAGTTGAAATAATACACATGTGTAAATAATAAATATTGATTATTTAAAAGTATAAAGTTTAAGGAATAAATGTTAATGTGTATTAACATTAATAATTACGAGCAGAGTTGACAACATTGTAAACATTTATTATTATTTTTTATTTCATGACATCAATGAAATTCACTTTTTAATGGGGAAAAAATATATAATATATATAAAATAAAGAAAAAATTGTTGGCCTTGTAAAAATGATAGTTTCATTTTATGAATGATTAAAAACAGCAAATTATACCCACAATGAAATAATACAAACTTTAAACATTTGACATTTTGATGATAGAAGAAGAAGAATATGTCAAAGTAAATCAGTTCAAACATGAACGCTTGAGTTTTATTGTTAAGATGAAAGCATTCTTAAAGGAAAACATGAGGGGAGAAAAATGCAATTTTAACAAAAGTGCAAGACATTTTCTCTCATTTGTATTTTTCCTACAAACAAGGCTCCTTGAAGGAGAAAACATCAGTTAATAGTTGACCATTAATTTTTTTTTTGCACTTTTATTATGTTATGGCTCAGAAAAAAGTTGTTCACCAGAGCTGATGTTTTAAACACATGAGATCCAAAATGAAAACAAAACACCAAAAATACAATTTTATTTTCTACAATTCTTTATTGCTGTCGATCATTGCCATGGCCTAACTGTGCCGCAAAGCAGGAATTATAAATCAAATATTTTCAATAGTTAGGGCGAAAAAAAAAAACTGTTTACAACCTTTTAAATGTTTTTCTTTTAAGCATTATGAGGTCCCTGAAAACATAAAGTAACACTTTAATCACTTTTATACTCCTATAATCCAATATAGCGATGCTGTCTGAGGCTGAGCCAATCAGTGGCCACAATACTGAACAGTAATGGCGTGCGATACCACGGATTCTATTTCCGATCCGATACCAAGTGAAATTCAGGCTGGTATCGGCGATACCAATCCGAAAAATACTAAGATATCTATTTCAGACAAAAAACAACGATAAAAATTGAAGAAGAAAGAGAAAAACATTCAAATGAAAAGAAAAAAAATGATGGCATTTTTTAAACTAAAATAATAACATCCTTAGTCACCTTTAAAATATTTATCTTTACATATACAGTACAGGCCAAAAGTTTGGACACGCCTTCTCATTCGATGGGTTTTCTTTATTTTCATGATTATTTAAATTGTCACATCATGTACATGACAAAAAAAAAAAAAAAACGGTGAAATAACTGAAAACAGGTTCTATAGTATAGTTTCTTCAAAATAGCCACCCTTTGGACACTTTTGGCATTCTCTCGATGAGCTTCAAGCACACCTGTGAAGTGAAAACTATTTCAGGTGACTACCTCTTGAAGCTCGTCAAGAGAATGCCAAGAGTGTGCAAAATCAGAGGAAAAGGTGGCTATTTTTGAAGAAACTAGAATATAAAACCTATTTTCAGTTATTTTTTGCTAAATAAAAAATGTTCATTCATAGTTTTGATGCCTTCAGTGACAATCTACAATGTAAATAGTCATGAAAATAAAGAAAATGCATTGACTGAGAAGGTGTGTCCAAACATTTGGCCTCTACTGTATATGACATCATCTATATATATATATATATATATATATATATGTGTGTATATATATATATATATATATATATATATATATATATATATATATATATATATATATATATATATATATATATATATATATATGTATGTATGTATGGCCTCACGGTGGAAGAGGGGTTAGTGCGTCTGCCTCACAATACGAAGGTCTTGAGTAGTCAGGGTTCAATCCCGGGCTCGGCATCTTTCTGTGTGGAGTTTGCATGTCCTCCCCGTGAATGCGTGGGTTCTCTCTGGGTACTCCGGCTTCCTCCCACTTCCACAGACATGCACCTGGGGATAGGTTGATTGGCAACACTAAATCGGCCTTAGTGTGTGAATGTTGTCTGTCTGTCTGTGTTGGCCCTGCAATGAGGTGGCGACTTGTCCAGGGTGTACGCTGCCTTCCGCTCGATTGTAGCTGAGATAGACACCCGCGACCCCAAAGGGAATAAGCGGTAGGAAATGGATGGATGGATATATATATATATATATATATATATATATATATATATGTATATGTATGTATGTATGTATATATATCCATATACAAACCCATATACAAACCCCGTTTCCATCTGAGTTGGGAAATTGTGTTAGATGTAAATACAAATGGAATACAATGATTTGCAAATCCTTTTCAACCCATATTCACTTGAATTCACTACAAAGACAAGATATTTGATGTTCAAACTCATATATATATATATATATATATATATATATATATATATATATATATATATATATACACTATTTTTTTGCCAATAATAATTAACTTAGAATTTCATGGCTACAACACATGCCAAAGTAGTTGGGAAAGGGCATGTTCACCACTGTGTTACATCACCTTTTCTTTTAGCAAAAGTCAATAAAAGTTTGGGAACTGAGAAAACTGATTGTTGAAGCTTTGAAAGTGGAATTCTTTCCCATTCTTGTTTTATGTAGAGCTTCAGTCGTTCAAAAGTCTGGGGTCTCCGCTGTCGTATTTTATGCTTCATAACGCGCCACACATTTTCCATGGGAGACATGTCTGGACTGGGCGGAGTTTGTTTTCAGAGCATCCAGCCTTGAAACGCATTTGTCAGAAACTGATGTGGAAGCAGATTTTTACGTGATAATATATCATATTGTTAGTGTTTATTACATTTGGCCTTCATATTTTGCTGTTTTTTTTTCACTTTATTGTTGTGTTTTGCTTGATTGTAAAAGATACACAACTATCGAGGAGCTGGTCTAAGAAGTAAAAGAGGAGCGACGTTCATACAAACCCCGTTTCCATATGAGTTGGGAAATTGTGTTTGATGTAAATATTAACAGAATACAATTATTTGCAAATCATTTTCACACCATATTCAGTTGAATATGCTACAAAGACAACATATTTGATGTTCAAACTGATAAACATTTTTTTTTGCAAATAACTTAGAATTTCATGGCTGCAACAAGCGCCAAAGTAAATGGGAAAGGGCATGTTCACCACTGTGTTACATCACCTTTTCTTTTAACAACATTCAATAAATATTTGGAAACTGAGGGAACTAATTGTTGAAAGTTTGAAAGTGGAATTGTTTCCCATTCTTGTTTTATGTAGAGCTTCAGTCCTTCAACAGTCCGGGGTCTCCGCTGTCGTATTTTACGCTTCATAATGCGCCACACATTTTCCATGGGAGACAGGTCTGGACTGCAGGGGGGCCAGGAGAGTACCCGCATTCTTTTTTTTTTACAAAGCCACGCTGTTGTAGCACGTGCTGAATGTGGCTTGGCATTGTCTTGCTGAAATAAGCAGGGGCGTCCATGAAAAAGACGGCGCTTAGATGGCAGCATATGTTGCTCCAAAACCCGTATGTACCTTTCAGCATTAATGGTGCCTTCACAGATTAAAAATAAAGTACCAATGATTGTCACACACATACTAGATGTGGCGAAATGATTCTCTGCATTTGACCCATCACCCTTGATCACCCCCTGGGAGGTGAGGGGAGCAGTGGGCAGCAGCGGTGCTGCGCCCGGGAATCATTTTTGGTGATTTAACCCCCAATTCCAACCCTTAATTCTGAGTTCCAAGCAGGGAGGTAATGGGTCCCATTTTTATAGTCTCGGCCGGGGTTTGAACTCACGACCTAGGTCACTGAGTAGGTTATTTGTAAGTTACCCATGTCTTGGGCACTAATGCACCCCCATACCATCACAGATGCTGGCTTTTGAACTTTGTGTCGATAACAGTCTTAATGGTTCGCTTCCCCTGTGGTCCGGATGACACGATGTCCAATATTTCCAAACAGAATTTGAAAAGTGGACTTGTCAGACCACAGAACGCTTTTCCACTCTGCATCTGTCCATCTTAGATGATCTCGGGCCTTGAGAAGCCGTTGCGGCGCTTCTGGATGTTGTTGATAAATGGCTTTCGCTCTGCATAGTAGAGCTTTAACTTGCATTTACAGATGTAGCGACAAACTGTATTTAGTGACAGTGGTTTTCTGAAGTGTTCCTGAGCCCATGTGGTGATATCCTTTTAGAGATTGATGTCTGTTTTTGATACAGTGCCATCTGAGGGATGGAAGGTCACGGTCATTCAATGTTGGTTTCCAGCCATGCCGCTTTCGTGGAGTGATTTCTCCAGATTCTCTGAACCTTTTGATGATATTACGGAACGTGGATGTTGAAATCCCTAAATTTCTTGCAATTGCACTTTGAGAAACGTTGTTCTTAAACTGTTTGACTATTTGCTCACGCAGTTGTGGACAAAGGGGTGTACCTCGCCCCATCATTTCTTGTGGAAGACTGAGCATTTTTTGGGAAGCTGTTTTTATACCCAATCATGGCACCCACCTGTTCCCAATTAGCCCGCACACCTGTGGGGTGTTCCAAATAAGTGTTTGATGAGCATTCCTCAACTTGATCAGTATTTTTTGCCACCTTTCCCAACTTCTTTGTCACGTGTTGCTGGCATCAAATTCTAAAGTTAATGATTATTTGCAAAAAAAAAAATGTTTATGAGTTTGAACAGCAATGTTGTCTTTGTAACATATTCAACTGAATATGGGTTGAAAGGGATTTGCAAATCATTGTATTCCGTTTATATTTACATCCAACACAATTTCCCAACTCATACGAAAAATAGGGTTTGTAGGGAAAAAAATGGTCTTTTCTGCAGTTGTGACGGGTGTTCAATCCAGCGTTGACCAGTCGTGACCCCTTCACACCCTGCAGGAAAAGTGTAAATCGCTACGGCGACGTAACAAGCAAGCACGCCGGCTATCTTGGCCCCGACACCGGCGACTATCAGCCGGCGCCGGGGGTCTGCAGCAGGTTTGATAAGGACGGATGGGCGGATTCCCGGAGACTCCGGTCCAGCTAAGTCCCTATATATAGGGCGGCAGTTAGCATGTTGTCATCTCGGCGGTCTTACCTCGCTCAAACAACACAAATAACAACCGCATAGTCTCCTTTAGGTACAACCACGGCGGATTCAGCAGCTGTGGCTGTAAGCAACCTCCTGCTGCAGTTAAAAAAAATAAATGAATGACTTCCACAAAATGGAAGTATCCTGCAGCTTTATCTAGTGAAAGTTGGTGTGCGAGTTAGTTAAATTAGAACACGTTTTTTCTGCTTTGAGTGTTTCAGAGTTGGACATGTGTTTTACTGAGGTGGCTAACTATGATGCGTGCAGTTTATCAAAGCAACAAACAAACAATCGGAAATCCTGGAATGCCCTCCCGGTAACAGTTCGAGATGCCACCTCAGTAGAAGCATTTAAGTCTCACCTTAAAACTCATTTTTATACTCTAGCATTTCAATAGACTCCCTTTTTAGACCAGTTGATCTGCCGTTTCTTTTCTTTTTCTTCTATGTCCCACTCTCCCTTGTGGAGGGGGTCCGGTCCGATCCGGTGGCCATGTACTGCTTGCCTGTGTATCGGCTGGGGACATCTCTGCGCTGCTGATCCGCCTCCGCTTGGGATGGTTTCCTGCTGGCTCCGCTGTGAACGGGACTCTCGCTGCTGTGTTGGATCCGCTTTGGACTGGACTCTCGCGACTGTGTTGGATCCATTATGGATTGAACTTTCACAGTATCATGTTAGACCCGCTCGACATCCATTGCTTTCCTCCTCTCCAAGGTTCTCATAGTCATTATTGTCACCGATGTCCCACTGGGTGTGAGTTTTCCTTGCCCTTATGTGGGCCTACCGAGGATGTCGTAGTGGTTTAGATAGTAGATTAGATTAGATTAGATAGTACTTTATTTATTCCGTCAGGAGAGTTCCTTCAGGAAAATTAAAATTTTCAGCACAATCCCATCCAAGATCAGACAAACATTACAGGGAGACAGAACAGGATCGCTGACGGGTCTGCCGGCTTCCAGCGCCCCTTATAAAAAAAGATGATATACAGGTAAACGGGAGGGAGGGGGGGGAGAAAAGAATAAAAGATTAAAATAAAATAAAATAAAAATCGGTCTTAGCCTGGGCCCTGGAGTGGGGGTGCAGACTGAGGCCAAGGGGAAAAAAAAAACAACGACTCATAGCCATAGTACACATCCCTCTTACATGTGTGTAAGAGGGAAACATCAAACATCAAAGAACACAGAGGACATCAAGGAACACAGAGTTTGTGCAGCCCTTTGAGACACTAGTGATTTAGGGCTATATAAGTAAACATTGATTGATGGATTGAAGTAATGCACGCATTCATTTATCTTCTCCCGCTTATCCGAGGTTGGGTCGCGGGGGCAGCAGCCTAAGCAGGGAAGCCCAGACTTCCCTTCCCTCCAGCCACTTCGTCCAGCTCCTCCCGGCGGGGTCCCGAAGCGTTCTCAGGCCAGCCGGGAGTCATAGTGTCCTGGGTCTTCCTTGAGGCCTCTAAAGAGAACCTGTCAGTGGAATCTGGACGCTGTGAATCCTTTGGAACGTGGCGTAAAAATGTCATGATGGCAGCAGTTTAACCCTGGAACAGACTACTAATATTTCCATCAGTTCTGAATGGTTAAGCATGAGTTGGGCCCTGTTATTAGCCGTCACCTGCAGAAAAACCTCATCTTCTTCTTCTCCTTCTTCTTCTGGTTCCCGTGGCCCCGCTCTGAGTTACGGCGCGGTGCATTGTTATCGCGGCTGTCATCAGCAACAATGAGAAACAGTGTGTGTTCCACAGTGGGGGGAGGGCGCGCTCACAAGGAAGGAGGCAAACAACAGCCAGCTGCCGCCGAAGAAGAAGCAAACAAGAAAGGAAGAGAGCGAGGGAAGGAAAAGTTCAAATGGCCGATGGGAGGGAAGATAAATTGCGCGGACTTCGTGTTCCGTAAACAACGTTCATACACGTGCGTTGTTGTTTTTTTTTTAAGTCAATCAAGTCTTTATGAGTGCATCACCCTGGAACAAAGATTTAAGCCACGCCCACCCAGGCTGCACGTTGCCGTGGTTACCCAGCACCGGGACTGGGGGCATGTTGAGCAACATGTGATGATGAAGATGCCATAAGAGAGGAAGAGGATTGATCCGTCTTTGTCATTTTCAGTCCTCTTTTGTTTTTTTTGGAAGGAATTCAGTGAACAAAACAAATGTCTATGCATAAAACTTGTATGTTAATACTCACTAAACTTAGTGGGATCCATCCATCCATTTTCTACCGCTTATTCCCTTTGGGGTCGCGGGGGGCGCTGGTGCCTATCTCAGCTACAATCGGGTGGAAGGCGCTGTACACCCTGGACAAGTCTCCACCTCATCGCAGACTTAGTGGGATTAAATACTTAATATTAATGAAAAAATGTCATTGTAATAATCACTGTAAAATTTACCCTCCAAAAATGTTTTCTAAAAAATATTTTGTTTTATTTTCTATAAATCATTATTCTGTTTATTTATTATTATTTTTTACATAGCTTTACATAGACACCACATTCATGTCACAAAATCCGACAAACATGTTAAAAGTTATTTGTACAAATAAACAATTGTGTATAAAAGAAATGTATGTTAATTGCCACTAAACTTAATATGATAAAATAATCTGGCCAAATTAAACTAATAAAAAATGTAATTGTAATATTTTGTCTTCAAAATATTTTTCTTATTTACTCTACCCCCAAAAAAATTTTCGAAAAAATATTTGAATTTGTTTTATTTTGAATAATTGATCATTCATTAATTAATTATTGCATTTTTTATTTTATTTTTCATTTTTACATTATTTTACATAGACACCACATTAATATCACTAAAGCCTACAAACCTGTTTAAAGTTATTTGTACAAATAAACAATTGTGTATAAAAGAAATGTATGTTAATTGCCACTAAACTTAATAGGAAAATAATTGTTTTGATTTTTAAAAGTCCCCAAATAATAAAAAAAAAGTCACAAAATAATGGGAAAAAAATTAAGTTGTAGTTATTAAGTATCTGTAATATTCATAATTTTCTATTTGTAATAGTCATTTTTAGGAAATATTTTTTTTTCAACAATGAAGTTGTATTTGATTTTGAAAATGCTTTGATAATTAAAAAAAAATCTAATTTTATTGGCATAGAAGCGCAAAAAATAAAAAAAGTACAAATTTGTAAAAAAAATAACAAATATAATAAAAACATTTGTATTGTTGTTTGCATGCTGTTAGCCATGCAAACAACTTAATATGATAAAAATAATCTTTCATCCATCCATTTCCTACCGCTTATTCCCTTTTGGGGTCGCGGGGGGCGCTGGCGCCTATGTCAGCTACAATCGGGCGGAAGGCGGGGTACACCCTGGACAAGTTGCTCCCTCATCGCAGGGCCTAAAAATAATCTTACCAAGTTAAAAATTCTTGTTCAAAATATTGTTTTTATTTACTCTCAAAAAGGTAATTTCTATAAAATATTTGAATAATTGATAATTTAATAATTCATTATCCCGCGACCCCAAAGAGAATAAGCGGTAGGAAATGGATGGATGGATGGATGGATAATTCATTATTGTTTTTGTTATAGTTTTACATAGACACCACATACACATCACTAAAGCCTACAAACCTTTTCAAAGTTATGTGCATAAATAAACAATTGTGTATAAAAGCACTTTATTGCTTATTAAGATAAAATACACTTACCAAATTAAACTCATTAAAAATGTCATTGTCATTTTTTGTCTTCAAAAAAATTGTCGCATATATTCTCAGAAATGTTTTTTCTATAAAATAGAATAATTGATCATTCAATTATTCATTATTTAATTTTTCTTTTTACATAGTTTTACATAGACACCACATACACGTCACTAAAGCCTACAAACCTGTTCAAAGTCCATCCATCCATCCATTTCCTACCGCTTGTCCCTTTTGGGGTCGCGGCGGAAGACGGTATACACCCTGGACAAGTCGCCCCCTCATCGAAGGGCCCTGTTCAAATTTCTGTGTATATATAAACAATTGTGTATAAAAGCACTGTATTGCTTACTAGGATAACAAATAATCTTACCAAAATAAAGTAATTAAAAATGTCATTGTAATATTTTGTCTTCAAAATATTTTTTTTTATTTACACTCCCCAAATTTTTTTTTGTACAGAATATTTGAATTTGTTTTATGTCTTTCGAATAATTGATAATTCAATAATCTATTGCATTTTTTTTATTTTTACTTAGCTTCACATTGACACCACATTTATGTCACTGAAGCTTACAAACCTGTTCAAAATTGTTTTGTTTTTTTAAAGTTTTAAATATATATGCGACTATTTAAAGATAGTTTTGTGGAACCAACACAACATGTGTGCGTTTAAGTTGCTGTAAAAAAAGACACTGTAGTAAATACTAACACGTTGTATCATGAATTGTTTTCAGGTTGTTGAATTCAAAACCTGACGCAATACGCTTTTAGCCCTCTAGATGGCAGCAAACGCGCTATCACTGCACCACCGCAGAAGCAGAAGCCCGCGCGTTGCATGCTGGGAGTTAATATGAACCACAATGGCGGTCAGACTAAACCTGGCCTCACAAACTGTGATATTCTTTTATTTCTTGACTTTATTGACTTTACTTTTACGGCAAAGTTGTCGGGCGGCCGCGGGGGCTCTCCAGTGGGATGAACGTGGTTACGTCTTGTACTGTCCTTGCATGGGTAACAAACACTCGTATTCTCGCCTTTAAATGACATTAATCGTCGTTCTAGTGAATTCACCGCCATTGTTCGTGTTTCACTCATTAAAACGTAAATAAGAAATAAAACATGTTTGTCTTTTCTCAGGTCGCTTTGGGAACCAAGCAGACCACTTCCTGGGTTCTCTGGCCTTTGCGAAGATGTTAAACCGAACCTTGGCGGTCCCTCCTTGGATTGTGTACCGTCATCACACGCCTCCTTACACCAATGTAACTACACACATATTTACCTACTACTTTATTTACTTACCTAACTACTTTTTTGCCTGTTAACCTTCTTGCCTACCAACATATTCACCTGCTTACTTATCTACCTACTAACTTACTTACCTAATATTTACTACCTACTCATCTATTTACCTGCTTACTTATTTCCCTACTAACTTACTTACCTAATATTTACTACCTACTCACCTATTTATCTGCTTACTTGTCTACCTACTAACTTACTTACCTAATATTTACTACCTACTCACCTATTCACCTGCTTACTTATCTACCTACTAACTTACTTACCTAATATTTACTACCTACTCATCTATTTACCTGCTTACTTATTTCCCTACTAACTTACTTACCTAATATTTACTACCTACTCAGCTATTTACCTGCTTACTTGTCTACCTACTAACTTACTTACCTAATATTTACTACCTACTCACCAATTTACCTACTTACTTATATACCTACTAACTTACTTACCTAATATTTACTACCTACTCACCTATTTACCTGCTTACTTATTTACCTACTAACTTACTTACCTAATATTTACTGCCTACTCACCTATTTACCTGCTTACTTATTTACTACCTACTCACCTATTTACCTACTTACTTATATACCTACTAACTTACTTACCTAATATTTACTCCCTACTCACCTATTTACCTGCTTACTTATTCACCTACTAACTTACTTACCTAATATTTACTGCCTACTCACCTATTTACCTGCTTACTTATTTACCTACTAACTTACCTACCTAATATTTACTACCTACCCACCTATTTACCTGCTTACCTATTTACCTACTTACTGGGGCGGCATAGCTCGGTTGGTAGAGTGGCCGTGCCAGCAACTCGAGGGTTGCAGGTTCGATTCCCGCTTCCGCCATTCTAGTCACTGCCGTTGTGTCCTTGGGCAAGACACTTTACCCACCTGCTCCCAGTGCCACCCACACTGGTTTAAATGTAACTTAGATATTGGGTTTCACTATGTAAAGCGCTTTGAGTCACTCGAGAAAAGCGCCATATAAATACAATTCACTAATTTACTTACCCATCTACTTATTTACCTACGTACCTGTTAACTTACTTACCTGCTTACTTATTTTCCTACTAACTTACTTACTTAATATTTACTACCTACACACCTATTTACCTGCTGGCTTATTTACCTAGATACCTATTTACCTACTTACCTGCCTACTTATTTGTCTACTAACTTACTTACTTAATATTTACTACCTACAAACCTATTTACCTGCTTGCTAATTTACCTACTTATTACTTACCCACCGACTTATTTACCTACTTACCTGCCTACTTATTTACCTGTTAACTTACTTACCTGCTTACTTATCTACCTACACACCTATTTACCTGTTTACTTATTTACCTACTTAGCTGCCTACTTATTTACCTACTTAACCTTCTTACTTATTTACCTGTTTTATTTATTTACCTGTTTTCATAACATGGTCACTACTGCCTACTTTCTCTTGTTATATAGTTATTTTACTGTTATATTTTTATTGTTATTGTTGCTTTTTATTTTTTATTCCCATTGTAATATTTCTCTATTTTGTTTCCATTTAAACCCCCGTTATTTACTTTTTTTTTTAAAATTGATCTCAACCCTGTACACTGCTGCTGGAATTTTAATTTTCCTGAAGGAACTCTCCTGAAGGAATCAATAAAGTACTACCTATATATCTATCCATCTATCCATCCATCCATCCATCCATCCATCCATCCATCCATCCATCCATCCATCCATCCATCCATCCATCCATCCATCCATCCATCCATCTATTTACCTACTTGCATGCTTACTTATCTACCTACTAACTTACTTACCTCTTATTTACTACCTGCACACCTATTTACCTGCTTACTTATTTACCTACATAGCTGCCTACTTATTTACCTACTTACCTGCTTACTTTTCTACCTACGAACTTACTTACCTAATATTTACTACCTCCACACCTATTTATCTGTTAACTTATTCACTTACTTACTAATTTACTTACCCATCTACTTATTTACCTGTTAACATACTTACCTACCAACACATTTACCTACTTGCCTGCTTACCTATCTACCTACTAACTTACTTACCTAATATTTACTACCCACACACCTATTTACCTTCTTACTTATTTACCTTGTAACTCATTCATTTAACCATTTACTTATTTACCTACTTACTAATTTACTTACCCATTTACTTTTTTACCTGTTAACTAAATTGCCTACCAACATATTTGCCTACTTACCTGCTTACTTATCAACCTACTAACATACTTGCCTAATATTTACTACCTACACACCTGCTTACCCATTTATCTACTTACTAATTTACTTGCCAGCTACTTATTTACCTGTTAACTTACTTATCTACCAACATATATACCTACTAACTTACTTACCTAATATTTACTACCTACACACCTATTTACCGGCTTACTAATTTACCTACTTACTAATTTATTTGCCCATCTACTTATTTACCTGTTAACTTACTTACCTACCAACATATATACCTACTTACCTGCTTACTTATCTACCTATTACTTACGTACCTAATATTTACTACTTACACACCTATATACCTGCTTACTTATTTACCTACTTACCTGCCTACTTATTTACCTGTTAACTTACTTACCTGCTTGCTTATCTATCTACTAACTTACTCACCTAATATTTACTACCTACACCTATACATGGACTTGATCATAAACAATTGAAGGATGCAAAGTGATATACATGGTTGTTGTTTACCACCATGAATATTGTTTGCATTGCTGTTTAGCTAGGGAGTACTATCTTGCTATTCAGAATACAATCATAATTTAATGAAGCGTTGATTTTTACAATGGTAAAGTTACGATTTAAGTTATGTAAAAAGTCAAAGTATTGTTTAAAAAATAAATTTTACAACAACAGAGTCAAGACATTTTTTTTACAATTTTGCATGAATTCGTTTTTAATGTTTTAGAAACAACATTGCAACATCGTGGGAAAACAGAATGAAATCATAATATACGAAGAAAAAAATTATACAATTTTTCTAGAGTATACAGTATACAGTCATAATTTTAATAGAATATAGTTGCTGTAGTTTAATATTAAAAAGTCAAGTTATTTCACAAGAATAAAGGTGCTTAGATTTTTATATAGTCACATTGTAAAAAAATATTTTACAAGAATAAAGTAATTGATTTAAAAAAGGGATAATTTTGCTAGAAAAAGTTGTAATCAAACAAAAATAATTGCTTTGATTTTTACAAATTCTCCAAATGATAAAAATTGAATTGAATTATATAGCACTTTTCTCTAGTGACTCAAAGCGCTTTACATAGTGAAACCCAATATCTAAGTTACATTTAAACCAGTGTGGGTGGCACTGGGAGCAGGTGGGTAAAGGGTCTTGCCCAAGGACACAACGGCAGTGACTAGGATGGCGGGAGCGGGAATTGAACCTGCAACCCTCAAGTTGCTGGCACGGCCACTCTACCAACCGAGCTATGCCGGTTTTTAGTTATTTTTTATCTTTTTTTCCAAATAGTTCAAGAAAGACCACTACAAATGAGCAATGACCGTAGTCATTTTACAAAAATAAGTCACGATATAATGGGAAAAAATAAAGTTGTAGTTAATAAGTATCTGTAATATTCATAATTTCTATTTGTAATAGTCATAATTTTTTTTTCAACAATGACGTAATTTATTTTGAAAATTATTTGATGGTTTAAAAAATGTGTAATTTTATTGGCATAGAAGCACAAAAAAGAAAAAAGGCAGCATTTAAAATAAATGACAAATATAATCAAAACTTTTGTGTTGTTGCTGTTTAGTCGGGAGTACTATCTTATGTTGAGTGCATGTAAACACAATGCTTGCTTGCAGGACTATATACAACTGAATCCCGTCACAACCCATTGCATTTTCCATCCTTTTCGCAGGTCCACGTCCCATACAGGGACTTCTTCAAACTGGAGGCCTTGTCCGCCTACCATCGCGTGGTGGCTTTGGAGGACTTCATGAGGGAGCTGGCAGACCAACACTGGCCTCCAGGACACAGGAAGGCCTACTGCTTCGAGGCGGCTGCTCAGCGGAGTGCCGACAAGCGCTCCTGTCCCATGAAGGTGAGGGTCCGCCGCCATGGTCAACTCAGTTATCCTGGGGGCCACACTTTCATTATGGCTCATTTTTTTGTAATATTGTCCAAATAGAGCGCTGCCATGTCTGTACCTTCCAAAATAGATAATAGTAACCAGGGCAACATTTCACACATAAGAAATATGTCAAAGATCCTCAATATGAGTGCTCTGATGCTTTTAAGGATCTATTGCAAAAATACTAGTCAAAGATCCTCTATATCAGTGGTTCTCAAATGGGGGTACACGTACCCCTAGGGGTACTTGAAGGTATGCCAAGGGGTACGTGAGATAATTTAAAAATATTCTAAACATAGCAACAATTCAAAACTTCTTTATAAATATATTAATTGAATAATACTTCAACAAAATATGAATGTAAGTTCATAAACTGTGAAAAGAAATGCAACAATGCAATATTCAGTGTTGACAGCTAAATATTTTGTGGACACGTTCCATAAATATTGATGTTAAAGATTTCTTTTTTGTGAAGAAATGTTTAGAATTAAGTTCATGAATTCAGATGTATCTCTATTACAATCCCCAAAGAGGGCAATTTAAGTTGATTACTTCTATGTGTAGAAATCTTTATTTATAATTGAATCACTTGTTTATTTTTCAACAAGATGTTTAGTTATTTTTATATATTTTTTTTCTCCAAATAGTTCAAGAAAGACCACTACAAATGAACAATATTTTGCTCTGTTATACAATTTAATAAATCACAAACTGATGACATAGTGCTGTATTTTACTTCTGTATCTCTTTTTTTTCAACCAAAAATGCTTCGCTCTGATTAGGGGGTACTTGAATTAAAAAAAAATTCTCAGGGGGTACATCACTGAAAAAAGGTTGAGAACCACTGCTCTATATAACAGAAGCGCTCCTCTGTTTTTAATGACATAGTGCAAAAATGCTTATCAAAGAATCCATAACAGGATTGCTTTGCTGTTTTTAGAAATCTGCTTCAAGAATGCTAGTCAAATATATTTTATTTAACAGGACTGTTCTGCTGTTTTTAGGAATTGTACTGCAGTAAGGCATGACAGGAGCGCTCCTGCTCATTTTAATGAACTCCTGCAAAAATGCTAGTCAAAGATCGTCTCTAAACAAGAGTGCTCGCTGTAAAGATGCTAGTAATTAGGACTGTGAATCTTTGAGTGTCCCACGATTCGATTCAATATCGATTCTTGGGGTCGCGATTCGATTACATATCGAATTTTTTTCGATTCAACGCGATTCTCTATTCAAAAACGATATTTTTCCGATTCAAAACGATTCTGTATTCATTCAATACATAGGATTTCAGCAGGATCTACCCCAGTCTGCTGACATGCTAGCAGGGTAGTAGATTTAAAAAAAAAAAAAAAAAAAAAGCTTTTATAATTTTAAAGGACAATGTTTTATCAACTGATTGCAATAATGTAAATTTGTTTTAACTATTAAACGAACCAAAAATACGACTTATTTAATCTTTGTGAAAACATTGGACACAGTGTGTTGTCAAGCTTATAAGATGCGATGCAAGTATAAGCCACTGTGACACTATTGTTCTTTTTAAAAACATTTTTTTATAAATGTGAATTGTGAATTATATTTATATAGCGCTTTTCTCTAGTGACTCAAAGCGCTTTACATAGTGAAACCCAATATCTAAGTTACATTTAAACCAGTGTGGGTGGCACTGGGAGCAGGTGGGTAAAGTGTCTTGCCCTAGGACACAACGGCAGCGACTTGGATGGCGGAAGCGGGAATCGAACCCTCAAGTTGCTGGCACAGCCGCTCTACCAACTGAGCTATGCCGCCCCAATGTCTAATAATAACGTCAGTGAGGGATTTTTAATCACCTCTATGCTGAAATTATAACTAATTTTGATACTGTTGTTGATAATATTCATTTTAGTTTCACTACTTTTGGTTCGTTCTGTGTCGTGTTTGTGTCTCCTCTCAATTGCTCTGTTTATTGCAGTTCTGAGTGTTGCTGGGTCAGGTTTGGTTTTGGAATTGGATTGCATTGTTATGGTATTGCTGTGTATTATTTTGTTGTATTGATAAAAAAAAAAAAAGAATTGATTCTGAATCGCACAACATGAGAATTGCGATTCGTATTCAGATCGATTTTTTTCCCACACCCCTGATAGTAATAGATCCCACACTTACCAACATTGAGACCTCAGAATTAAGGAGATATTCAAAAGGCCCAGAAGCTGCTGAACAATTTAATCTTAAAATACGGGACAACTCTGTAATATAAGCGACGGATGGCAACCCTATACACTCACCCTTCACTATTAGAGTAGCCTTTGTTCTGCCATTTGCGTACTGGCACGCGATCTCTGAATCCGGGAACGTTTCCTTCACGAATTTGTTGAAAACGTCTGCAAATGAGAACGGGATGATGTTTGTAGCTATCGGCATAGCCATCTTTGTCTCGGTATAAGTTACACCCTCGGGTCTCCATTTAGCAAGGTGGCCCATAATACTAGGCTGTGACCGGTGCTGCGTTCCCGCAGCCTAGGGCTGGATGATATGGCCTTTTAATAATATCTCGTTTAGGCCATGTCACGATACACGATATATATCTCCATATTTTGCCTTAACCTTGAATGAACACTTCCAGCCATCCATTTTCTACCGCTTATTCCCTTTGGGGCTGCGCTTGTGCCTATGCATATAATCACAGCAGTATGATGATTCTGTGTCTACATTAAAACATTCTTCTTCATACTGAGTTAATATATGCTCATTTTAAACTTTGATGCAGAGAGGGAAATAACAACTATGTCAATTGACCAAAACTGCATTTATTAAATAGTTATTAAGCAGTGGCACAAACATCCATGTAAATCCCAAAACAGAAAGTGCAAGATTGTTAGAAACATTTTAAAACAAGCTATGAGTGCACGTTTGTGCATGATGTCACAAAGATGAAAAGCAACACTAAATTAAACTGCACTTTTTGTATAGAACGCCAATACAATAGGTTAAAACAAGTAAAGTGCACTTTTGTGCATGATGTCACACAAGATATTTTATTAACTGTCAAATAAAAATGAGCTGTATAATAGGAAATCAAATATTGTTCGTCCTTCGCTGTGTGGTAGGTTACTGCGGACATTATCTCCTTTTTTCATACAGTGTTGATGTGGAAATGGTTGCCCCGGCATTTTGTTGGTGTGGCACCGAACGGAAATGTTGACATGCGGAGTTTCAAGCACTCTTCATTCTCTAGCACAATGGTGTCCAAAGTGCAGCCCGGTGGCCATTTGCGGCCCGCAGGTAATTTTTTAACGGCCCTAAGCACATTCTAAAAATACGATTAAAAAAAAAAAATAAAAAACTGAAAAAGTGTTATACAAGAGTAAAATGTGACAAGAAAATGTTGCAATATTTACTTTAATAACACAAAAGCTGCCAAGCAGGCTGTTATTTTCTTTAAAAATGTTTTTTTTTTATCAAAATCAATGTCACAATAAATATTCCACTTTGAGACATTTTTGGGGGAAAATGTTGCATATTTTGTGTTTGCCATATAAAAAACAAATATGTTGTTTTTTTCTAAAGAAGGGCCTAATGAGAACAAACAAAAAACATAAACAATAAAAGTTATAATTGACAGATGGATCTGAAGTTGATCTCAAGACGATTGTGTTTAAAGTAAACAGTAAAAAAAAGTTGTTTTTTTTAATGAGTAGGACCCTTTTGGATCCCCAATAATTTTGGTAGGATTTTTTTGTGTGTGTCATTGCTCAAAACATAATAACAAATTAAAATCAATGTTATGTGTTGACATTTTTAAGGCTCCAAGTATTCTATAATCTCAAATATTCCACTTTAAAATTTTATTGGGGGAAACTTTTGCATATTTTATGTTTTTTTTTCCATAGCAAAACAGGGTTTTCTTTGACAAAAAGCGCACACAACCTAATGTTGATCTAGAGATTTAAACCTTGAATAACAATAATACAAAATAATGACACATTTTAAATATTTTTTTGACCGAAATATTGTGGGGGTCCCTGGGACCAAGCCTGAGTGGAGGCCTAAATACATATATTGTATTGGTTTTTTAAAATAAAAGAATATCAAAATGGCCGCTGCTTGCGTTGATTTTTCAGTGTGCGGCCCTCAGTGGAAAAAGTTTGGACACCCCTGCTCTAGCAGGTGACTTTTCAAATGATGCTACATATTAGCAGTAATGCTACTTTTTGTAGCAACGCTTTTGCCCCACACTGCGTGAGAATTTATACTCGAATATCACGATATAGTCATTTTCTATATCGCACAGAGACATATATCAAGGAGATCGATATATCGCCCAGCCCTATCGCCAACGGAACTTTCGCCGTGTCCCACTAAACACCAATAAGCTTGTTAATAGATGTATATTACATCTCTTTGTTATAGTACATGGGACAATGCACATTAATGGACATAAACAATGTTAATGTGACAGACTTGGGAACCCTGCTCTATACAACAGGATTGCTCTGCTGTTTCTACCAATTTGCTGCAAAAATGCTGGTGAAGATCCTCTATAGAACAGGAGCGCTCTTCTGTTATTAGGAATCCGCTGCAAAAATGTTTTACATGTGGAAGTGAATTGGCGGGTGGGATGTTACTAACGGGCGGGATTTGTCCCATGGGTCCAGTTAAATGGGACTAATGTCAACTCGGTCTTGAACGTTGTGAAATGCTGCCCTCTTGTGGTCCAGTTGTCAAATGACACAGACAGCTAATTTTCAGGCGTCTTCCTGGCTCTGTCACAATCAGTGTTGGGTTAGTTACTGAAAACCAGTCACTAGTTAAGTTAAAGTACCAATGATTGTCACACACACAGTAGGTGCGGTGAAATGTGTCCTTTGCATTTGACCCATCCCCTTGAGCAGCCTCTGGGAGGTGAGGGGAGCAGTGGGCAGCAGCAGTGCTGCGCCCGGGAATCATTTATGGTGATTTAACCCCAAATTCCAACCCTTGATGCTGAGTGCCAAGCAGGGAGGCAACAGGTCCCATGGCGGACACTCTAACCACTAGGCCACTGAGTAGGCGTTACAGTTACTAGTTACTTTATTTCAAAAGTAACTCAGTTACTAACACCTAAAAGTAATGCGTTACTGTAAAAGTAAATTTTTAGTTACCCTTTTAAAAAAAACAAATTTTAAGCTGCCATTAATGTCCTTTTAGCCTTAATTTTTTGCATTGGAGAATAATACAATCTGTTGATCAACTTGAGGAATGTGGTCCACATGCAACACACAAAGACAAATTTATGTTTCAAAGGGCCAATTCATTTCAGGCCAAAACCATTTTAAATAGCTGCAACAAAACATACGTAAGTAACAAACAGCATAATAACAACATAGCTGTAAACCTGGCTTCAACCAAGGAAGGCACACATGACATGATTATATGTTATGTCACAATATACAGCACACATACTGCTATACACATGCCTAACCAGGCCTTTTTCTCTCTCAAGGAATTATGAAATACAATCATGTCTTCAGTGAAGCCCAGAACACCCTACGTATTTCCCTAGTTTTAGTTTAGAGAAAAGGAAAGATTGGCCTGGCCCACTAGGATCCCTCCTGATGTTTGTGAAGTTTATAGTCTATACATTTAGAGTGATGTGGAAATCAAACGCTCTAGAAGTCTGGAATGAAAGAGCAACAGTAACTAAGAAAATTGACAGAGCTCATCATTCAGTGCTGAATGATGAGCAGAGGCAGAGTTTGATGTGTCTTCTTTAGCTTGCTTTCAATGTTTATGTACTCACTGTCCACTGTGTCCAGGTACGTGGAAAATGTTTTCCGTGCCATTTGCTGTTTGACGGCGGTATCATGCTAATTAGCTGCCTGAAAGCGGGTGACCCCACTGCATGTCTTCTAGCACATACGCTGCAATGGCTCTATCAATGTTGTCCTGGCTAGCAGTACCCCCGTCAAAATCTTTAGGTGTAAGTGTGTCTCTCTTTACTAGCTTCGTCGAAGCATGTTGTGTTTGTAGCTTTTTCAGCAGATTTGAATTGCTGTTTGTGGCAGTAGATGGAATCTTTGATCCAAGACACATCTTACATTTAACTAAAATGTTCTTTTCTTTGTGCTGGACAAAAGAAAAAGTAGTGATTAGGATAGGTAGGTAGGTCTTTATTGTCATTGCAACAAGTACAACAACATTTTTGTTTACAGCACAAACCCGTTTAAGATTAGACAAACAAACAGGGTTACAGAACAGGAACGCTGATGGGTCGCCACGAGGCGCCCCATAAAAGATGGGAAAAGGTAAAACGCTGGGGAAGAAGATGAGTAAAAAAATAGAAGGGTGGTCCAGTCTGGAGTGGGAAAAAACCTCAGTCTAATGCACACTTAAACACGTTACATTTAATCACGACAAACTCGCAACAGAGGGGCGGGGAGTTAGGACCCTGGAAGGCGACTGCTGCTTTGAAGCGCTGCCATCCGACCATCACCCCGAGGGGAAAAAGCGGTGGTGAAGGCGTGGGGGTGAGGTGTGTATGCATGTATGCCCAATTGTCTTGGGTGTGATGATGTAATGTTCTTTAGACTGAGGCCGATCTGCAAAAATTCGACTCCAGGTGTCGTTGAGGAGGGAGGGAGGTCAAAAGCGTCTTATCATTGAGGTGTTTTCAGAACAGCCTGGCCCTGTTTCCACAGCGTCAAGGCCGTTCGAGGGAGTCAAATCGAAGATTAGGATGATTGTTTTACCCGAGCAGACAAAAACCAAGAAATGAGTGATTGCTCTGATGTGCTTGAATGATTCTGCTTCTTTCAGGACGGGAACCCGTTCGGTCCGTTCTGGGATTACGCCGGCGTGGAATTTGACGAGTCGGTTCTTTTTAGTGGAATTTCCTTCAGTAGCTACCACCGGCAACAGTGGATGAGGACGTGAGATTAAATCCTTTTATTCACCTTTTAAAAGCGCCACTAAAGAAAGTAATCACGGGTTGTGTGTGTCAGTTTCCCCCCTGACAAGCACCCGGTCCTGGCCATGCCCGGAGCGCCGGCCCAGTTCCCGGTGGTGGAGGACCACGTGGGTCTGCAGCGCTACGTGGTGTGGTCGGACAACATGGTGGAGGAGGGTCAGCGGCACATTGCTGCCCTGCTGACCAGACCGTATGTCGGCATCCACTTGAGGATCGGCAGCGACTGGGTGAGATGTCGTCAGAGAGGGGCGTCGCCTCCCGTAACGATCGCCTTCCATGTTGACACGCCTTGTTCTCCGTGCAGCAAAACGCGTGTGAAGTGCTAAAGAGCGACGACGTGGGGCCGCACTTCATGGCTTCCCCGCAGTGCGTGGGCTACAGCCGACAGACGGCGCTGCCTCTCACCGCCGCCATGTGTTTGCCCGACCTGGCCGAGATCCGCCGCGCTGTCAAGCTGTGGGTGAAGAAGACCTCGGCTCGCTCCGTCTACATCGCCACCGACTCCGAGTCCCACAGCGGCGAAATCGAGAAACTCTTTAAAGGCAAGGTGAGGGAGGTCACGTCTCAACACCATGATGCATTCATGATCATAACATTTAGTCCATACTATAAAAATATCATTAATGAATAATGTTTGGAGGAAGTCTTGCAGCACGACGCCATCGGAATAAAACTAAATTATTAGAACGTTTAATAACGTATTTCCCAGACCTTAAGGCATACCGAATTATAAGGCGCACTGCCAATGAATGGTGTATTTTTTATCTTATTTTCATATATAAGGCGCATTAAAGGAGTCATATTTATTTACATTTATAAATGTAAAAGACTTCCTTGTAGTCTACATAACATGTAACGGTGGTTCTTTGGTCAAAATGTTGCACAGACCATCTTCAAATCGCTTTCTGATAGTCACTTCAAGGTGCGCCTTTTTTGTGGGCGGTCTTATTTACGTAGCTCACCTTCGGCAGCCTCTTCTCCCCGTCATCTTTGTTTTAGCGGTGTAGCGTGCAAGGATGACGGTGTAGCGTGCAAGGATGAGAGTGGAAGAAGTGTCAAAAAGATGGAGCTAACTCTTTTAATGACATACAGACTTAACTTCAATCAATAACAGAGCAGCATCTTCTCATCCGGAAAAAACACCATCCGTGAAAAAAATGTCAGACCGGAACGCTTTAATAACTAAAGTTCCTCGGGTGAACGGAGCAGGATCTCCTCATCCGTGGCTCACTAGTGCAACAACAATGCCGGAAATGTGTCCCGTGAAAAACCGTCCAACCGGAACTCTCTAATAACTAAAGTTCCTTGGGTGAATAATGTAAACTCACTACACCGGTATGTTTTAGCGCTTTTCATGGCGAGTTTACTGACAGATATAAGTAAGAACTTTACACTACTTTATATTACAAAATGGCAACAGCGGAGGATGAAGGTCCCATAACAAGAAGATCGAGAAAAAGTAGAACCATATCGACTACGGTGTCTTCACGGACTACAAAGGTGGATGCACGCACTTTTTCAAGACTTATGCAGATCCCAAATGCAGATCAGCAGGTACCAGAACGTAAGAAAAGTTGTTTATGCATAATATTGCGAAACAAAACGCCAGATAATGTCTTACCTTATACACACACCATAATAATACTCCTATGTTGAAGCACAGTACAGTCCATCAAGTGGTGTGGCTTCATAGCTAACCAAAGTCAAAACATTTAGATAGATTTTTGAGCGCCGTGTGTAATGTTATATATTTTCAATGGAACTCATAAAATGTTGGTGTTGTTTGCTTCAGTCATATTGCAGACTACACATGTATCTCTTATGTTTGACTGCCATCTACTGGCCACACTTATCATTTCACCATGTACCAAATAAAATAACTTTGAGGTCGGTAAGCAAAACCAGAATTTTCCCGTGCATTAGGCGCATCGGGTTGTAAGGCTCACCGTTGAATTTTGAGGGGAAAAAAGGATTTTAAGTGCGCCATATAGTCCTGAAAATACGGTATATTTACAAAAATTGGCATAATGTATTGTCCTTTTTTACAGGAATAAAGACATAAGTGTTAAGTTATAAAACTAGGCATATATATATTTTTTTAAATATTTTGAGACTACATTCATAATTTAATAAAGCACTGATTTTACAAGGGTAAAGTTATGATTGAAGTTACTTAAAAATGTTGGTTTTAACAAATTAATTTTTACAAGAACATTTATACACTTTTGCAGGAATACATTTCAAAAAAGAAAAAAGGTTACATTTTTCAAAAATATAACAAAAACATTTGGATAGATGTTGGAAAATCCACAAAATCTTTCAAAAGATGTTTTATAGGCCGTATCCTCGCTTATTCGCTGTGTGTAACGACGTTCACTGCCAGAGGAACTTTTTTACAGGAATATACGTAAGCCTTAAGTCATGAAAATAGTCATATATTTTTTGATATTTTGAAATATAATCATAATTTACTAAAGCATTGATTCTACAAGGCTAAAGTTATGATTTAAGTTGTATAAAAAGTCACAGGATTGTTAAAAAACGTCATTTTTACAAAAACATATATTAGAGACCATTTTTTTTACAATTTTGCAGGAATACATTTTTAATGTTTTTTCTTACAGGAAGGAAGTCATAATATACGAAGAAAAAAATTATACAATTTTACTAGAATTATATGTAATTTGAGTATCCAGTCATAATTTTAATAGAATGTTTAAAAAGTCATTTTACAAGAATTAAGGTGTTTAGATTTTTTATAGTCACAATGTTGGAAAAATATATATATATTACAAAAATAAAGTAATAATTTGATTTAAAAAATTATTATATTACAAGAATAAAGTAATTTGGTAAAAAAAAGGATAAAGTTGCAATTAAAAATAGTTGTAATCAATCAAAAATTTAAAGGTCTTTTGTTTAGATTTTTTAAAAGTGACAAAAATAATAAAAATGGCCGTAGTAATATTTTGAGAATGTGTCATCATTTTTAGGATTTTTTTTTCAACAATGAAGTTGTAATATTTTGATCTTGAAAATACTTTGATATTTAAAAAATGCTGCAATTTTATTAGAATAGAATATGTAATTTGAGTATACGGGAATATTTTAATAGAATGTTGTTGCTGTAGTTTAAAATTAAAAAGACAAGTTATTTTAGATTGTTGTGTAGTCACAATATTGGAAAAAAAACAATAATTTTACAAGAATAAAGTCATGTTTTTTTTAGAAAAGGGATCATTTTACTAGAATAATGTTGCACTATATGAAATTTGAGTATACAGTCATAATTGTAATATAATATTTACCGTAGTGTAATTTGAAAAATACATTTTACAAGAATACAGGTTTTTACATTTTTTTATAGTCACAATGTTGTAAAAAAAATAAAGTAATAATTTGATTAAAAAAAAGGCTCATTTTACTAAAATAAAGTTGCAATTAAAAAAAGTTGTAATCAATCAAAAAATTAAAGGTCTTTTGTGTAGATTTTTTAAAAGTGACAAAACAATAAAAAATTGCCATTGTCGTTTTACAAAAGTAAAGTCACAATACAATAGGGGGAAAATTAAGTTGTAGTTAATTATTTGTAATATTTTGAGTACGATTCATTTTTTTTTATGTTTTAAGAAAAAAAGTTGTAACATCGTGGGAAAAAGTAGTCTTTTTACAAGATTGAAGTCACAATATACCAAGAAAAAAATTAGACAATTTTACTATAATAATATGTGATTTAATTATACAGTCATAATTTTAATAGAACCAAGAAAAAAATTATACAATTTTACTAGAATAAAATGTAATTTAATTATACAGTCATCATTTTAATAGAATATAGTTGCTGTAGTTTAATTTTAAAAAGACAAGTTTTTTTTACAAGAATAAAGGTGTTTAGATTGTCACACAGCGCAATGTTGAAAAAAAAATATTTTACAAGAATAAAGTAATAATTTGATTTAAAAAAGGATAATTTTACTAGAATAAAGTTGCAATTAAAAAAAGTTTTAATCCATCAAAAATGTAAAGGTCTTTTGTTTAGATTTTTTAAAAGTAACAAAATAATAAAAATTCCCGTAATAATATTTTGAGTGTCATAATTTTTAGGATTTTTTTTTTTCAACAATGAAGTTGTAATATTTTGATCTTGAAAATACCTTGATATTTAAAAAATGCTATAATTTTATTAGAATAAAATAATATGTAATTTGGGTATCAGTCATAATTTTAATGGAATGTAGTTGCTGTAGTTTACATTTAAAAAGACAAGTTATTTTACAAGAATAAAGGTGTTTAAATTGTTGTATAGTCACAATACACTATAATTTTACGAGAATAAAGTCATATTTTTTTTTAAAAAGGAATCATTTTGCTAGAATAATGTTGCACTATATGTAATTTGAGTATACAGTCATAATTTTAATAGAATACTTACCGTAGTTTAATTTAAAAAAATACATTTTACAAGAATAAAGGTGTTTGGATTTTTTTATAGTCACAATGTTGTAAAAAAAATATTTTACAAGAACAAAGTAATAATTTGATTAAAAAAAAGGCTCATTTTATTAAAATAAAGTTGCAATTAAAAAAGTTTTAATCCATCAAAAATGTAAAGGTCTTTTGTTTAGATTTTTTAAAAGTAACAAAATAATAAAAATTCCCGTAATAATATTTTGAGTGTCATCATTTTTAGGATTTTTTTTTTTCAACAATGAAGTTGTAATATTTTGATCTTGAAAATACCTTGATATTTAAAAAATGCTATAATTTTATTAGAATAAAATAATATGTAATTTGGGTATCAGTCATAATTTTAATGGAATGTAGTTGCTGTAGTTTACATTTAAAAAGACAAGTTATTTTACAAGAATAAAGGTGTTTAAATTGTTGTATAGTCACAATACACTATAATTTTACGAGAATAAAGTCATATTTTTTTTTAAAAAGGAATCATTTTGCTAGAATAATGTTGCACTATATGTAATTTGAGTATACAGTCATAATTTTAATAGAATACTTACCGTAGTTTAATTTAAAAAAATACATTTTACAAGAATAAAGGTGTTTGGATTTTTTTATAGTCACAATGTTGTAAAAAAAATATTTTACAAGAACAAAGTAATAATTTGATTAAAAAAAAGGCTCATTTTATTAAAATAAAGTTGCAATTAAAAAAGTTTTAATCAATCAAAAATTTAAAGGTCTTTTGTTTAGATTTTTTAAAAGTAACAAAATAATAAAAAAAATTCCAAAGTCGTTTTACAAAAATAAAGTCACAATAGGGGAAAAATTAAGTTGTAGTTAATTATTTGTAATATTTTGAGTACGATTCATATTTTTAATGTTTTAAGAAAAAAAGTTGCAACATCGTGGAAAAAAAAGTAGTCTTTTTACAAGAATGAAGTCACAATATACCAAGAAAAAAACTAGACAATTTTACTAGAATAATATGTGATTTAATTATACAGTCATAATTTTAATAGAATATAGTTGCTGTAGTTTAATTTTAAAAAGATTTTAAATTTTTTTTTACAAGAATAAAGGTGTTTAGATTGTTGTAGTCACAATGTTGTAAAAAAAATATTTTAAAAGAATAAAGTCATTTTTTTTAAAAAGAGATCATTTTACTAGAATAATGTTGCACTATATGTAATTTGAGTATACAGTCATCATTTTAATATAATATTTACCGTAGTTTAATTTTAAAAATACATTTTACAAGAATGAAGGTGTTTAGAGTTTTTTATAGTCAGTGTTTTAAAAATTATATTTTACAAGAATGACGTAATAATTTGATTTAAAAAAAAAGGCTCATTTTACTAAAATAAAGTTGCAATTAAAAACAGTTTTAATCAATCAAAAATTTAAAGGTTTTTTGTTTAGATTTTTTAAAAGTGACAAAATAATAAAAAAAATTGCCATAGTCATTTTGCAAAAATAAAGTCACAATACAATAGGGGGAAAATTAAGTTGTAGTTAATTATCTGTAATATTTTGAGTACGATTCATATTTTTTATGTTTTAAGAAAAAATTTGCAACATTGTTGGAAAAAAGTAGTCTTTTTACAAGAATGAAGTCACAATATACCAAGAAAAAAATTAGACAATTTTACTGGAATAATATGATTTAATTATACAGTCATAATTTTAATAGAACCAAGAAAAAAATTATACAATTTTACTACAATAATATGTAATTTAATTATACAGTCATAATTTTTTATAGAATGTAGTTGCTGTAGTTTAATTTTAAAAAGACACGTTTTTTTTACAAGAATAAAGGTGTTTAGTTTGTTGTAGTCACATTATTGTAAAAAAAAAAATATTTCAAGAATAAAGTCATAATTTTTTTTTAAAAAAGGATAATTTTTCTACAATAAAGTTGGATTTAAAAAAATTTGTAAACAAACAAAAATAAAGGTCTTTTGATTTGATTTTCAAAAAGTGACACAATAATAAAAATGACAGTTGTTTTACAAAAATAAAGTCACAATATAATGGGAAAAAGTTAAGTTGTATTTGTTAAGAATTTGTCTTATTTTGAGAACACGTCATCATTTTTAGGATTTTTTTTTCCAACAATGAAGTGGAATCAAGAATCGTTAGAGCGGAAATCAGATTAAAATTGAATCGCGAATGTTTCACATCCTAAGAAGTTGTAATATTTTGTCCAGTAAGTTATATTGCAAGACAAAAATCCATATTGTACAATAATAAAGTTTGAAAACATTTTGAGACAAATGACAGAATATTAGGTAAAAAACGCATTTGACAAGAATAAAGTTTGAATAAATATCTGTCATTTATTGATTTCTGGGCGTGTGCCAATAAATTGACCCCAATAAAGTCATGTGGCAGAAGTAAAGTTACATTAAAATGTGATGACAGATGTTTTGGGGGATGTTGTCTGCAGGTAAAAGTGCTGAGCTTGCATCCTGACTGGGCCCAGACGGACCTTTACATCCTGGGCCAGGCCGACCACTTCATCGGAAACTGTGTCTCCTCCTTTTCTGCCTTCGTCAAGAGAGAGAGGGACGCCCACGGCCTTCCCTCCTCCTTTTTTGGCATGGACCAGCCAGGGACGGCCGCCAGAACCGCACCAGACTCAGAACGGGTACGAAAGCACCACTCGGACACACTCAGGTTTAACAGAAGCGAACTTTAACCTCTTCTCACGAGGGAAAGACGGGACTGTAAGCGGGGACACGTGACCTCTGTTAGGACGCCGATAGACAATATTTGGATTCTATGAAGTTCTTGATGTCTTTGAGAAAGATGGCAGCCTTTTTAAATGACCTACACTACCAGTAAACAGTCGCTGATTCAGCATTTTTGTACTTTACACATTCTCCTCCGTAGTGCTAGAACTTTTAGCTCTTTCACAATAAACATATATTTGGATATTTCAACAATCAACAAGTATTGCAGTCATTTGCCTGTTTACACACAGTGTGGACACCCGCACAGCCAGATGGAATATAGGAGATGTAAGGATAGGACAAATCAAAGTGTGAGGGTGAAGCGATCAGAGCCAGGTGCATTAATCACACACCTGCTCTCAATCTGTGCATCGTCTCCTGCTGTATAAAAGAGGAGAAGGAGGAGCAATCGGGGCGAAAAACGGAGGAGAAACAGCAACAGACGACGACAAAAGAGAGACCAGACCAGAGATGAACCTGCGAGGAAGACGCAGTTACCGGCGACCGAAAGGAGAGCCGAGACAAGCAGCAAAGGAGGTCGACCGACTGGAAATCAGCGCGACCGACTGAGACACAAGAACGTTTATAGAAACAATAAACACGAGTCAAACCTGTTAGTATGTGTCTTGCATCGATGGTCCATGTAACCTGCATGATGGCAACTGGAGATCTGTCACAGATACATACTTACATATATATACACACAGATACATACTTACATATATACACATAGATACATACTTACATATATACACATAGATACATACTTATATACACATAGATACATACTTACATATATACACATAGATACATACTTACATATATACACATAGATACATACTTATATACACATAGATACATACTTACATATATACACATAGATACATACATACTTATATACACATAGATACATACTTACATATATACACATAGATACATACATAAATATATACACAGATACATACATACTTATATACACATAGATATATACTTACATATATACACATAGATACACATAGATACATACATAAATATATACACATAGATACATATATACACATAGATACTTACATATATACACATAGATACATACATACACAGATACATACATACTTATATACACATAGAAACATACATACATATAAACAAATATACACAGATACATACATAAATATATACGCAAAGATGCATACATACATATATACACAGATACATACATACACACAAATATATACAAATATATACATACATTCACATATACACATATATATATACATACATACATACATATATATATACACAGCTACATACATACATATATATATATACACAGATACATACATTCACATATACACAGATGCATACATACATATATATACATAGATACATACACACAAATACATACATATATACACATACATCGATACACATATAAATACATACATAGATATATACACATAGATACATACATTCACATATACACATATATATACACAGATACATACATACATATAAACACAGATACATACATACATATATATATATATACACATAGATACATACATACATTCACATATACACATATATATACATCATATATATATATATATACACAGATACATACATACATACATATATATATATATATATACACAGATACATACATATATACAAATAGATACATACATTCACATATACACATATATATACATACATATATATATATATATACACAGATACATACATACATATATATATATACACAGATACATACATATATACACATAGATACATACATACATACACATATACACATATATATACATACATATATATATATATATATATATATACATACACACAGATACATACAAACATGCATATATACAAATAGATACATACATAAATATGTACACATAGATACATACATACTTATATACACATAGAAACATACATACATATAAACAAATATACACAGATACATACATAAATATACACATATACATACATACATATATATACACATAGATACATATATACACATAGATACATACAAACATGCATATATACACATAGATACATACAAATATGCATATATACACATAGATACATACATACATATATACACATAGATACATACAAACATGCATATATACACATAGTTACATACATAAATATGTACACATAGATACATACATACATACAGATATACACAGATACATAAATACATTCATATATACACATAGATACATACATACATACACAGATACATACAAACATGCATATATTCACATAGATACATACATAAATATGTACACATAGATACATACATACTTATATACACATAGAAACATACATACATATAAACAAATATACACAGATACATACATAAATATACACATATACATACATACATATATATACACATAGATACATACATACATATATACACATAGATACATACAAACATGCATATATACACATAGATACATACATATATACACATAGATACATACATATGTACACATAGATACATGCATATATACACATAGATACATACATAAATATGTACACATAGATACATACATATATACACATAGAAACATACATACATGCAGATATACACATAGATACATAAATACATTCATATATACACATAGATACATACATACATATATATACACATAGATACATACATACATACACAGATACATACATATATATATATATATATATACACATAGATACATACATATATACACATAGATACATACAAACATGCATATATACACATAGATACATATATACACATAGAAACATACAGATATACACATAGATACATAAATACATACATATATACACATAGATACATACATACATATATATACACATAGATACATACATACATATATACACATACATGCATACATATATACACATAGATACATACATATATACACATAGATACATACACATATACAAACATACATATATATATATACACATAGATACATACATACATACATATATACACATAGATACATACATACATACATACACATATACATACATACATACATACATACATATATACACATAGATACATACATACATACATACACATACATACATATATATATATATATATAAACATAGATACATACATGCATATATACACAGATACATACATACATATACATACACATAGATACATACATACATACACATAGATACATACAAACATACATATATACAAATACATACATATATACACATAGATACATACACATATACATACATACATACATATATATATACACATAGATAAATACATGCATATACAGTATATACAGATACATACATACATACATACACATAGATACATACATACATATATACACATAGATACATACACATATACACATAGATACATACACATATACATACATACACATATACATACATACATATATATATACACATAGATACATGCATACATATATACACATAGATACATGCATACATATATACACATAGATACATACATACATATATACACATAGATACATACATACACATACATACACATAGATACATACATAGATACACAGATACATACATACACATATACATACATACATATATATATATATACACATAGATACATACATACATACACAGATACATACATACATACTTATATACACATAGATACATACATACATACACAGATACATACATACTTATATACACATAAATACATACATACACATTGATACATACATACTTATATACACATAAATACATACATACATACACATACATACATATATACACATAGATACATACATACTTATATACACAGATACATACATATATACACAGATACATACATACATACATATATACACATTGACACATACATACATACACACAAATACATACATATATACACATAGATACATACATATATACACATAGATACATACATACATATATATACACATAGATACAAACTTACATATATACACATAGATACATACATACATATATACACATAGATACATAGATACATATATACACATAGATACATACATACATACATATAAACACATAGATACATACATACATATATACACATAGATACATACTTACATATATACACATAGATACATACATACTTATATACACATAGAAACATACATACATATAAACAAATATACACAGATACATACATAAATATACACATATACATCCATCCATCCATCCATTTTCTACCGCTTATTCCCTTCCGGGGTCGCGGGGGGCGCTGGCGCCTATCTCAGCTACAATCGGGCGGAAGGCGGGGTACACCCTGGACAAGTCGCCACCTCATCGCAGGGCCAACACAAATAGACAGACAACATTCACACACTAGGGCCAATTTAGTGTTGCCAATCAACCTATCCCCAGGTGCATGTCTTTGGAAGTGGGAGGAAGCCGGAGTACCCGGAGGGAACCCACGCATTCACGGGGAGAACATGCAAACTCCACACAGAAAGATCCAGAGCCTGGATTTGAACCCAGGACTGCAAGACCTTCGTATTGTGAGGCAGACGCACTAACCCCTCTGCCACCGTGAAGCCCATATATACACATATACATACATACATATATATATATACACATAGATACATACATACATATATATATATATACACATAGATACATACATACTTATATACACATAGATACATACATACATACATATATACACATTGACACATACATACATACACACAAATACATACATATATACACATAGATACATACATACACATAGATACATACATATACACACATAGATACATACATACATATATATATATATACACATAGATGCATACATACATAAATACACATAGATACATACACACATAAATACATACATATATATATATATATATACACATAGATGCATACATACATAAATACACATACATATGTACACAGATAGATACATACATACATACATATACACATAGATACATACATACATATATACACATAGATGCATGCATACATACATACATACACATACATAGATACATACATACACATATACATACATACATATATACACATAGATACATACACATTTATACATTCATATATATATACAAATAGATACATACATAAATGTGGGCCTACCGAGGATTTCGTAGTGGTTTGTGCAGCCCTTTGAGACACTAGTGATTTAGGGCCATATAAGTAAACATTGATTGATTGATTGAAGTATATACACATAGATACATACATACATATATACACATAGATACATACATAAATATATATGCATGGATATATAAATATATATACCCAGAAACATACATGAATACAAACATAAATATACATGCATACATACATAAATATATACACAGATACATACATAAGTATATAAGCATGCTTAGATACATAAATATACACATAGATACATACATAAATATATACACATAAATACATACATACATATATAAATATATACACAATGATACATACATAAATATATACACAGATACATACATAAATATATAGAAATACATACATACATATATAACATAGATACATACATAAATATATAACAGATACATACATACACATTGATACATACATAAGTAAAATTCCTAGTTTGTGAACCCGTTCTCAAACAATGGCAATAAAAACTTTTCTGATTCTGATATATACACATATATATACATACATAAATATATACACATAGATACACATACACAGATACATACAGTACATAAATATATACACATAGATACATACATAAATATATATGCATAGATACATACATATATAGGCAGAAACATACATGAATATAAACATAAATATACATGCATAGTTACATAAATATATACACAGATACATACATAAATATATAAGCATAGATACATACATAAATACATATGCATAGATACATAAATATACACTTAGATACATATATAAATATATACGCATAGATACATACATACTTATGTACACATATATACATACATAAATATATACACAAATACATACACATAGATACATACATAAATATATACACATACATAAATATATAAACAGATACATACATTCACATTGATACATACATAAGTAAAAATCCTAGTTTGTGAACCCGTTCTCAAACAATGGCAATAAAACTTTTCTGATTTTGATATATACACATATATATACATACATATATACACATTGATACATACATATATACACACATAAATATATACACATAGATACATACATACATATACATGCATAGATAGATAAATATATACACAGAAACATACATGAATATAAACATGAATATATATGCATACATACATAAATATATACACATAGATACATACATACGTATATAAACATAGATACATACATAAATATATATGCATAGATACATAAATATATACGCATACAGGACTGTCTCATAAAATTAGAATAATGTGATAAAGTCCTTTATTTTCTGTAATGAAACTAAAAACATGGAAATGTCATACATTCTGGATTCATTACACATCAACTGAAATATTGTAAGCCTTTTATTATTTTAATATTGTTGATTATGGCATGCAGCTGAAGAAAACTCAAAAATCCTATCTCAAAAAATTTGAATATTTCCTCAGACCAAGTAAAAAAAAAAAAAGATTCATAACAGCAAGACAAAATCAAACATTTGAAAATGTCAATTAATGCACGCAGTACTTGGTTAGGAATCCTTTCGCATGGATTACTGCATCAATGCAGCGTGGCATGGAGGCAATCGGCCTGTGCCCTTGCTGAGGTGTTATGGATGCCCAGGATGCTTCAATAGCGGCCTTTAGCTCATTTGCATTATTGGGTCTGGTGTCTTTCAGCTTCTTCTTCACAATAACCCACACATTCTCTATAGGGTTCAGGTCAGGGGAGTTGGTAGGCCAACAGAGGACACTAATGCCATGGTCAGTACACCAGTTACTGCTGGTTTTGGCACTTTGGGCAGGTGCCAGATCATGCTGGAAAATGAAATCATCATCTCCATAGAGCTTTACAACAGATACAGCTACAATAGCCGTATTCCCATGGTCAAGCCACTCCTGAACTCAAGACAGAGTGGTCCAAAGTCCTGTTTTCAGACAAAAGCAAATTTTGTATTTCATTTGGAAGTCAAGGCGCTATAGTCTGGAGGAAGGCCGGAGAGGAGCAAAATCCAAGTTGCTTTAAATCCAGTGTGTTCCCACAGTCAGCAATGGTTTGGGGAGCCATGTCAGCTGCTGGTTTTGGTCCACTGTGTTTCATCAAGTCCAGAGTCAATGCAGCTGTGTACATGCTTCCATCTGTTGTAAAGCTCTATGGAGATGATTATTTCATTTACCAGCATGATCTGGCACCTGCCCAAAGTGCCAAAACCAGCAGTAACTGGTGTACTGACCATGGCATTACTGTCCTCAGTTGGCCTGCCAACTCCCCTGACCTGAACCCCATAGAGAATGTGTGGGGTATTGTGAAGAAGAAGCTGAAAGACACCAGACCTAATAATACAAATGAGCTAAAGGCTGCTATTGAAGCATCCTGGGCATCCATAACACCTCAGCAATGCCACAGGCTGATTGCCTCCATGCCACGCTGCATTGATGCAGTAATCCATCCAAAAGGATTCCTAACCAAGTACTTAGTGCATTAATTGACATTTTCAAATGTTTGATTTTGTTTTGCTGTTATAAGTCTTTTTTTTTTTACTTAGTCTGAGGAAATATTGAAATTTTTGGAGATAGGATTTTTGAGTTTTCTTCAGCTGCATGCCATAATCAGCAATATTAAAATAATAAAAGACTTGCAATTTTTCAGTTGATGTGTAATGAATCCAGAATGTATGACATTTTCATGTTTTTAGTTGCATTACAGAAAATAAAGGACTTTATCACATTATTCTAATTTTATGAGAAAGTCCTGTATATACATTCATAAATGTATACCAAAATATATATGCGTAGATACATAAATATATATATATACACAGAAACATACATGAATATAAACATAAACATATGCATAGATACATAAATACACACATAGATACATACATAAATATATATACACAGATACATACATAACTATATAAGCATAGATACATAAATAAATATATACAAATAGATATATACACATAGATACATACATATATACACATAGATACATACATAAATGTATATATAAATATATACACATAGATAGATAGATTAGTACTTTATTGATTCGTTCAGGAGAGTTCCCTCAAGACAATTAAATACATACATTCATACATAAATACATTATTATATACACAGATACATAAATATATACAGAAAGATAGATACATACATGAAAATATTTGCATGGATCCATAAATATATACACATAGGTACATACATAAATGTAAACAAATATATATGCATAGATACATACATAAATATATACAAATATACACATAGATACATACATAAATATATACGCATAAATATATACACAGATACATACATACATAAGTATACATGCCTAGATACATAAACACACTCAAATATACACATAGATACATTTATACACATATATACATACATAAATATATATACATAGATAAATACATAAATATACACAGATATATACATATATACACATAGATACATACATACATATATATATACACATATATACATACATACATATATACACATAGATACATACATTCACATATACACATATATACATACATATATATAAATATATATATACACACAGATACATACAAACATGCATATATACAAATAGATACATACATAAATATGTCCACATAGATACATACATACTTATATACACATAGAAACATACACATATAAACAAATATACACAGATACATACATAAATATACAACATATACATACATACATATATATACACATAGATACATATATACACATAGATACATACAAACATGCATATATACACAGATACATACAAATATGCATATATACACATAGATACATACATACATATATACACATAGATACATACAAACATGCATATAATACACATAGATACATACATAAATATGTACACATAGATACATACATATATACACATAGAAACATACATACATACAGATATACACATAGATACATAAATACATTCATATATACACATAGATACATACATACATACAGATATACACATAGATACATAAATACATTCATATATACACATAGATACATACATACATACACAGATACATACAAACATGCATATATACACATAGATACATACATAAATATGTACACATAGATACATACATACTTATATACACATAGAAACATACATACATATAAACAAATATACACAGATACATACATAAATATACACATATACATACATACATATATATACACATAGATACATACATACATATATACACATAGATACATACAAACATGCATATATACACATAGATACATACATATATACACATAGATACATACATACATATGTACACATAGATACATACAAACATGCATATATACACATAGATACATACATAAATATGTACACATAGATACATACATATATACACATAGAAACATACATACATGCAGATATACACATAGATACATAAATACATTCATATATACACATAGATACATACATACATACATATATATACACATAGATACATACATACATACACAGATACATACATACATATATATATACACATAGATACATACATATATACACATAGATACATACAAACATGCATATATACACATAGATACATATATACACATACAAACATACAGATATACACATAGATACATACATACATACATATATACACATAGATACATACATACATATATATACACATAGATACATACATACATACATACATATATACACATAGATACATAGATACATACATACATACATACATACACATAGATACATACATACATATATACACATAGACACATACATACATACACATATACATACATACATATATATATATATAAACATAGATACATACATGCATATATACACAGATACATACATACATATATATACACATAGATACATACATACATACATATATATATATAAACATAGATACATACATGCATATATACACAGATACATACATACATATATATACACATAGATACATACATACATACATATATATATATATAAACATAGATACATACATGCATATATACACAGATACATACATACATATATATACACATAGATACATACATACATACACATAGATACATACAAACATATATACACATACATACATATATACAAATACATACATATATACACATAGATACATACACATATACATACATACATATATATACACATAGATAAATACATGCATATATATACAGATACATACATACATACATACACATAGATACATACATACATATATACACATACATACATATATACACATAGATACATACACATATACATACATACACATATACATACACAGATACATACATACATATATACACATAGATACATACATACATATATACACATAGATACATACATACACATAGATACATACATACATACACAGATACATACATACACATATACATACATACATATATATATATATACACATAGATACATACATACATATATACACATAGATACATACATACATACACAGATACATACATACATACACACATACTTATATACACATAGATACATACATACATACACAGATACATACATACTTATATACACATAAATACATACATACACATTGATACATACATACTTATATACACATAAATACATACATACATACACATATACATACATACATATATACACATAGATACATACATACATACTTATATACACAGATACATACATACATACATATATACACAGATACATACATACATACATATATACACATTGACACATACATACATACACACAAATACATACATATATACACATAGATACATACATATATACACATAGATACATACATACATATATACACATAGATACAAACTTACATATATACACATAGATACATACATACATATATACACATAGATACATACATACATATATACACATAGATACATACATACATACATATATACACATAGATACATACATACATATATACACATAGATACATACTTACATATATACACATAGAAACATACATACATATAAACAAATATACGCAGATACATACATAAATATACACATATACATACATACATATATATATATACACATAGACACATACATACATATATATATATATATACACATAGATACATACATACTTATATACACATAGATACATACATACATACATATATACACATTGACACATACATACATACACACAAATACATACATATATACACATAGATACATACATATATACACATAGATACATACATATACACACATAGATACATACATATACACACATAGATACATACATACATATATATATATATACACATAGATGCATACATACATAAATACACATAGATACATACACACATAAATACATACATATATATATACACACAGATACATACATTCACATACCCACATATATATACATACATATGTACACAGATAGATACATACATACATATACACATAGATACATACATACATATATACACATAGATGCATGCATACATACATACATACACATACATAGATACATACATACACATACATAGATACATACATACATACATATATACACATAGATACATACACATTTATACATTCATATATATATACAAATAGATACATACATAAATGTGGGCCTACCGAGGTTTTCGTAGTGGTTTGTGCAGCCCTTTGAGACACTAGTGATTTAGGGCCATATAAGTAAACATTGATTGATTGATTGAAGTATATACACATAGATACATACATACATATATACACATAGATACATACATAAATATATATGCATGGATATATAAATATATATACCCAGAAACATACATGAATACAAACATAAATATACATGCATACATACATAAATATATACACAGATACATACATAAGTATATAAGCATGCTTAGATACATAAATATACACATAGATACATACATAAATATATACACATAAATACATACATAAATATATACACATAGATACATACATACATATATAAATATATACACAATGATACATACATAAATATATACACAGATACATACATAAATATATAGAAATACATACATACATATATAACATAGATACATACATAAATATATAACAGATACATACATACACATTGATACATACATAAGTAAAATTCCTAGTTTGTGAACCCGTTCTCAAACAATGGCAATAAAAACTTTTCTGATTCTGATATATACACATATATATACATACATAAATATATACACATAGATACACATACACAGATACATACAGTACATAAATATATACACATAGATACATACATAAATATATATGCATAGATACATACATATATAGGCAGAAACATACATGAATATAAACATAAATATACATGCATAGTTACATAAATATATACACAGATACATACATAAATATATAAGCATAGATACATACATAAATACATATGCATAGATACATAAATATACACTTAGATACATATATAAATATATACGCATAGATACATACATACTTATGTACACATATATACATACATAAATATATACACAAATACATACACATAGATACATACATAAATATATACACATACATAAATATATAAACAGATACATACATTCACATTGATACATACATAAGTAAAAATCCTAGTTTGTGAACCCGTTCTCAAACAATGGCAAAAAAACTTTTCTGATTTTGATATATACACATATATATACATACATATATACACATTGATACATACATATATACACACATAAATATATACACATAGATACATACATACATATACATGCATAGATAGATAAATATATACACAGAAACATACATGAATATAAACATGAATATATATGCATACATACATAAATATATACACATAGATACATACATACGTATATAAACATAGATACATACATAAATATATATGCATAGGTACATAAATATATACGCATACAGGACTGTCTCATAAAATTAGAATAATGTGATAAAGTCCTTTATTTTCTGTAATGAAACTAAAAACATGGAAATGTCATACATTCTGGATTCATTACACATCAACTGAAATATTGTAAGCCTTTTATTATTTTAATATTGTTGATTATGGCATGCAGCTGAAGAAAACTCAAAAATCCTATCTCAAAAAATTTGAATATTTCCTCAGACCAAGTAAAAAAAAAAAAAGATTTATAACAGCAAGACAAAATCAAACATTTGAAAATGTCAATTAATGCACGCAGTACTTGGTTAGGAATCCTTTCGCATGGATTACTGCATCAGTGCAGCGTGGCATGGAGGCAATCAGCCTGTAGCATTGCTGAGGTGTTATGGATGCCCAGGATGCTTCAATAGCAGCCTTTAGCTCATTTGTATTATTGGGTCTGGTGTCTTTCAGCTTCTTCTTCACAATAACCCACACATTCTCTATAGGGTTCAGGTCAGGGGAGTTGGCAGGCCAATGGAGGACAGTAAGGCCATGGTCAGTACACCAGTTACTGCTGGTTTTGGTACTTTGAGCAGGTGCCAGATCATGCTGGAAAATGAAATCATCATCTCCATAGAGCTTTACAACAGATACAGCTACAATAGCCGTATTCCCATGGTCAAGCCACTCCTGAACTCAAGACAGAGTGGTCCAAAGTCCTGTTTTCAGACAAAAGCAAATTTTGTATTTCATTTGGAAGTCAGGGCGCTATAGTCTGGAGGAAGGCCGGAGAGGAGCAAAATCCAAGTTGCTTTAAATCCAGTGTGTTCCCACAGTCAGCAATGGTTTGGGGAGCCATGTCAGCTGCTGGTTTTGGTCCACTGTGTTTCATCAAGTCCAGAGTCAATGCAGCTGTGTACATGCTTCCATCTGTTGTAAAGCTCTATGGAGATGATGATTTCATTTACCAGCATGATCTGGCACCTGCCCAAAGTGCCAAAACCAGCAGTAACTGGTGTACTGAGCATGGCATTACTGTCCTCTGTTGGTCTGCCAACTCCCCTGACCTGAACCCCATAGAGAATGTGTGGGTTATTGTGAAGAAGAAGCTGAAAGACACCAGACCTAATAATACAAATGAGCTAAAGGCTGCTATTGAAGCATCCTGGGCATCCATAACACCTCAGCAATGCCACAGGCTGATTGCCTCCATGCCACGCTGCATTGATGCAGTAATCCACGCAAAATGATTCCTAACCAAGTACTGCGTGCATTAATTGACATTTTCAAATGTTTGATTTTGTTTTGCTGTTATATATCTTTTTTTTTTACTTAGTCTGAGGAAATATTCAAATTTTTGGAGATAGGATTTTTGAGTTTTCTTCAGCTGTATGCCATAATCAGCAATATTAAAATAATAAAAGACTTGCAATTTTTCAGTTGATGTGTAATGAATCCAGAATGTATGACATTTCCATGTTTTCAGTTGCATTACAGAAAATAAAGGACTTTATCACAATATTCTAAATTTATGAGAAAGTCCTGTATATACATACATAAATGTATACCAAAATATATATGCATAGATACATAAATATATATATATATACACAGAAACATACATGAATATAAACATAAACATATGCATAGATACATAAATACACACAGATACATACATAAATATACATACACATTGATACATACACATAGATACATAAATAAATATATACAAATAGATATATACATAAGTATATACACATAGATACATACATAAATGTATATATAAATATATACACATAGATAGATTAGTACTTTATTGATTCGTTCAGGAGAGTTCCCTCAAGACAATTAAATACATACATTCATACATAAATATATATGCATAAATACATTATTATATACACAGATACATAAATATATACAGAAAGATAGATACATACATAAAAATATTTGCATGGATACATAAATATATACACATAGGTACATACATAAATGTAAACAAATATATATGCATAGATACATACATAAATATATACAAATATACACATAGATACATACATAAATATATACGCATAAATATATACACAGATACATACATACATAAATATACATGCCTAGATACATAAATATATACACACGCAAATATATTCAAATATACACATAGATACATATGCATAGATACATTTATACACATAGATACATACATAAATATATATACATAGATAAATACATAAATATATACACAGAGATACATACATAAATATATACATGCGTAGATACATAAATATATACACATATATACATACATATATATGCATAGATATATAAATATATACACATCGATACATACATAAATGTATACATATTTATGCATGGATATATAAATATATACACATTTTTATGTGTATATATGTATCTATGCATAAATACATATGCATAGATAAATACATACATATAAAGAAATATACACAGATACATACATAAATATATACGCATAGATACATACATAAATACATACAAATATACACATAGATACATGCATAAATATATATCCATAGATATATAAATATATACACATAGATACATACATAAATGTATACAGAAATATTTATGCATTGATACATAAATATATACACATAGATACATACATAAATACATATGCATAGATACATACATAGATATAAACAAATATACACACATAAATATATACGCATCGATACATACATAAATACATACAAATATACACATAGATACATACATAAATATATATCCGTAGATACATAAATATATACACATAGATACATACATATACATGCATAGATATATAAATATATACACATAGATACATACATAAATACATATGCATAGATACATACATACATATAAAGAAATATACACAGATACATACATAAATATATACGCATAGATACATACATAAATACATACAAATATACACATAGATACATGCATAAATATATACACATAGATACATACATAAATATATATCCATAGATACATAAATGTATACATATATACACATAGATACATACATATATATGCATAGATATATAAATATATACATATATACACATCGATACATACATAAATGTATACAGAAATATTTATGCATTGATACATAAATATATACACATAGATACATACATAATACATATGCATAGATACATACATACATATAAACAAATATACACATATACACACATAAATATATACGCATCGATACATACATAAATACATACAAATATACACATAGATACATGCATAAATATATACACAGATACATACATAAATATATATCCGTAGATACATAAATACATACATATATACACATAGATAAATACATAAATACATATGCATAGATACATACATACATATAAACAAATATACACAGATACATACATAAATATATACGCATAGATACATACATAAATACATACAAATATACACATAGATACATGCATAAATATATACACATAGATACATACATAAATATATATCCATAGATACATAAATGGATACATATATACACATAGATACATACATATATATGCATAGATATATAAATATATACATATATACACATCGATACATACATAAATGTATACAGAAATATTTATGCATTGATACATAAATATATACACATAGATACATACATAATACATATGCATAGATACATACCTACATATAAACAAATATACACAGATACACACATAAATATATATGCATCGATACATACATAAATACATACAAATATACACATAGATACATGCATAAATATATACACAGATACATACATAAATATATATCCGTAGATACATAAATACATACATATATACACATAGATACATACATAAATACATATGCATAGATACATACATACATATAAACAAATATACACAGATACACACATAAATATATACGCATAGATACATACATAAATACAAACAAATATACAGATAGATACATGCATAAATACATACAAATATACACATAGATACATGCATAAATATCTACACTTACATGCATGTTGTAGTGTCCTTCATCCCCCCAAGTTGTGTAAACTTAGATTTAGACAAACTTTATCGGTCCACAAGGGAAATGGTTCCACACAGTAGCTCAGTTACAAAGGACGGAAATGATAATACAGGTAAGAAGTAGTCTAAACATTCACCATAGTAGCAATATAACATATATGCCATATTTATTTTGCTGGTGCTGCTGCCCCAACAAAGCACTACCAAGTACAGGGCACCGCCCACAACACACTAATAAAACATCTCCGACAGCTTGCTGCACACGTTAAGTAAAGTAAGTTTACGATATTTCAACACTATTAAAATGACCGATTATAATTATGATCAATGAATTAAAAAAAAAAAAATCCCTGTTTTAAAACGACTGTAGTATATTATTTATAATATTCTGGCTGCTTCTGACCAAAACCAAAAATTATTTTATCAAGTTAGAAGAAAAAAAACAACAACAAAAACCACGTTTGATGTTCAAGGCTTTTATTTACAACCCCCCCCCCCCCCAAAAAAAATATCACACATTAGCCAAATATGAAATAAATAACATGAACAATACCAAGATAAATGCATTCAGTAAAAAACGTTTTTTTTTCCATTGCTAACATCGTCTTGACTTTTGACTTTTTTTTTTTTTTTACACAAGAGAAAGCCTTTCCTCGACGCAGCAACCACAGTCCAGCACGGCGGCCGTGGGCCGACAACAGTGGTGAGGTCAAAGGTGAGAAGTCACAGAGGTCAGCAGCAGCAACCAGGGGGGTCACCCTGGTGTGTGTGTGTGTGTGTGTGTGTGTGTGTGTGTATCACCATACCCAACAGTTTGGATAAAAGTCTTCTACTGTACTTCTATTAAAAGTAGTTAAAAGTACAAAGAATAGCAACATAAATACTGTATTTGCATTGCTATTTTTTGTTATACAAAAACGCCATCACATATGGTGATACAAATAGTGTGTGTGTGTGTGTGTGTGTGTGTGCTGACTCCAGTTGTTTATTGCAGTGTGTGTGTTGCATCATGTGTTGGATCACTTCAGTCTCTCAAAGATCCTCTTTTTTTTTTGCACGGAAAAGAAAAAAATCCCCAAGGGAGAAATAAGTGTGAGAATATTTAAACGTCGCTATTAAGGGAGAGAGGGGAACATTTTTTTTAAAAAAAAAATCCAAGAACAAAAGAAGTCTTGTCGGAGTTTGTAAATCAGTAGTCAAAGCTCAGTGTGCTTTCCAGTTGGCAGGGAAAGGAAGCATGCCCTTATAAGGCAAATGTGTGGCATGCGGGTGGGCGGAGTCAGGTATGCCCTCCTGTTGGCTTTAAAAGGCAATTGGCTGGATCGTTAAAAAAAAAGTAAAGATAAACATCTTCTTGAAGTTGTCTTTGATTGGTGCAAAATTAAAACAAGTACCAGAATCTTTTTTTAAAAAGTAGAAATACATTTGTAGTAATATAATATTATGATGTGATTTTGTTTTGTGTATGTTTTAGCTCCATTAAGAGTGCTTGTTCTCTTGCAGTACCGCTTTATTCCACAGGGGGGCACCACTAAGTCACTGCTGTATTAATGATTAAAGAAGTTGTCTTTGATTGGTGCAAAACATTAAAACAGATACCAGAATCTTTAAAAAAAAAAAAAAAGTAATTTTAAAGTAGTGTAATATTATGATGTAATTTTTTTTAAAGTTTTATTTTTTGTATGTTTTAGCTCCATTAAGAGTGCTTGTTCTCTTGCGATACTGCTTTACTCCACAGGGGGGACTCATTGAGTCACTGCTGTATTAATGATTAAAGAAGTTGTCTTTGATTGGTGCAAAATTAAAATAATTACCAGAATATTTAAAAAAAAAAAAGTAATAAATTGGGTAGTAATGTAATATTATGATGCCGTGATTTTTTTCAAAGGTTTTTTGTATGTTTTAGCTCCATTAAGGGTGGTTGTTCTCTTGCCATATCACTTTATTCCACAGGGGGGCACCATTGAGACTCTGTTGTATAAATGATTAAAGAAGTTGTCTTTGATTGGTGCAAAATTAAAACAATTACCAGAATCTTTAAAAAATAGTAATAAATTGGGTAGTAATGTAATATGATACCGTGATTTTTTTTTTGAAGGTTTTTTGTATGTTTTAGTTCCATTAAGGGTGGTTGTTCTCTTGTAATATCACTTTATTCCACAGGGGGCACCATTGAGTCACTGCTGTATTCATGATTAAAGAAGTTGTCTTTGGTTGGTGCAAAATTAAAACAATTACCAGAATCTTTTTTTTTTAAAATAGCCATAAATTGGGTAGTAATGTATTATTATGATGCCGTGATTTTTTTAAAAGTTTTTTTTGTATGTTTTAGTTCCATAAAGGGTGTTTTTTCTCTTGCAATATCACTTTATTCCACAGGGGGGCACCATTGAGTCACTGCTGTATTAACAAAGAAGTTGCCAGGCCGTGGAGAAAAAAGTTGTCTTTGATTGGTGCAAAAAAATAAAAATAAAATACCAGAATCTTTTCTTTCTTTAAATTAGAAATAAATTGGATAGTAATATAATATTCTGAAGCCTTGATTTAATTTTTTTTGTATGTTTTGGCTCCATTAAGGGTGTTTTTTCTCTTGCAATATCAATTTATTCCACAGGGGGGCACCATTGAGCCACTGCTGTATTAACAATTAAAGAAGTTGTCAGGCTGTGGAGAAAAAAGTTTTCCTTGATTGGTGCAAAAAAAAAAAAAATACCAGAATTTTTTTTTCTTTTAAATTAGAAATAAATTAGATAGTAATATAATATACTGAAGCCCTGATTTAATTTTTTTTTGTGTGTTTTAGCTCCATTAAGGGTGTTTTTTCTCTTGCAATATCACTTTATTCCACAGGGGGGCACCATTGAGTCACTGCTGTATTAACAATTAAAGAAGTTGTCGGGCCGTGGAGAAAAAAGTTGTCTTTGATTGGTGAAAAAAAATACCAGAATCTTTTTTTTCTTTAAATTAGAAATAAATTGGATAGTAATATAATATTCTGAAGCCTTGATTTAAAATTTTTTTGTATGTTTTAGCTCTATTAAGGTTGGTTATTCTCTTGCAATACCGTTTTATTCCACAAGGGGGGTGGCATTGAGTCACTGCTGTATTAAAGTTTTGTGTAGTGGCTAAAAGATGTCTTTTAAAAAACGTAAGGTAAAGAAGCATATTTGATCAAATGTAGAAAATCCATTACGCTGAATACGGCGTACCGATATTGAGACTCCTTTTTTTATCGCCAATAACGCATGAATGACACAAATCGCATTTCTTTCCCCCTTAATTCCGACAAAACACAAAAACATTACCTGCTGGCTCGGGAGCAGGAAGGGGGAAACTGAGGCGCGGGATTAGGACTCGGACGAACTGCACGAGCTGTCCTGGATGAGAGACCTGTAGATGTTGGAGGAGAGGAATCGCGGGTAGGAGTCCCTGTGCATCAGCGTGTAGATCTGCAACTGGGCGTCCTCGAAGGTGTGAGGCGTGGGGTCATGTATCTTCTTGTTGATCACCTCCCGCACGCGGGCGTCCAGACTCACCTGGAAGGGAAAAACCGGGAGAAGACTTTAGTGGACTGTGTGCCACATTAAGATTTTCAAGCCAGACATCTTTTTTTTTTTTTAGACCTTTAACATCAAAACTGTCACGGCCGTTATGATGTGCAGTGCTCTTTTTAAATCAGGGGTGTCAAACTCAAATACAAAAATAATAATAATAATAATTAAAAAATATCAACGGCATACCAAATACAATTTAAATTAACATTGAATGCCTCTTTTGTATTTTCGACCTTCTGAGGCAAATATCAAAACAAACATTTTCCACAGACTATTAATACATTTGGAAATAAAATAACAATAATGAATGAATAAAACATTCAAGCCTTGAAGGAGCAAGAGAAAGTGTGTGAATAAAACGTTAATTATGTCTTAGTTTCCTACACAGATTTGCTTTAGCACTGAATATGGAACAAGCAACGCTCATATAACTTAAAAGTGCAAAATTAACTTTTAAAAAACAAACGAAAAAACATCAATGGTATGTTAAATAAAAAAGGTAATGCCTCGGACAAGTCGCCACCTCATCGCAGGGCCAACACAGATAGACGGACAACATTCACACTCACATTCACACACTAGGGCCAATTTAGTGTTGCCAATCAACCTATCCCCAGGTGCATGTCTTTGGAAGTGGGAGGAGGCCGGAGTACCCGGGGGGAACCCACGCATTCACCGAGGAGAACATGCATACTCCGCACAGAAAGATCCCGAGCCTGGGATTGAACCCAGGACTGCGGGACCTTCGTATTGTGAGGCAGACGCACTAACCACCGTGAAGCTCCTATTTTTCACACGGAATAATATAAATACCGCCTATTATACAGCATTATTCACATGTGAATAATATAGTCTATTATACAACATTATTCACATTTGAATAATATTAACAGTCTATTATACAGCATTTTTATACGTGAACAATATAAATACAGTCTATTATACAGCATTATTCACACGTGAATAATATAAATACAGTCTATTATACAGCATTATTCACATGTGAATAATATAGTCTATTATACATTATTCACATGCGAATAATATAAATACAGTCTATTATACAGCATTTTTCACATGTGAATAATATAAATACAGTCTATTATACAGCATTATT